>NC_054867.1:57053775-57165722 GCF_018320785.1 Cheilinus undulatus
GAACACAGATGGGAGGGTCAAAACTGGGAGGTCAAAGTTGACAATAGAACAGCCGATCATGGTTTTATGAGGAAAAGTCGAGGCATTTTCAAACTGTAGGATCTAGACAAAGTAAGGAAGGCTCCTATTGGTCACATGATGTGTCAACCTGAAAGATAGAAGTTACCAACCATTGTAGCAATGCAAATAACTGCACAGGGTAGGATGTTATAGCAGTAAACACAGTGGACTACTGAGAACAGCAACTGCATATGCAGAGTTGTGCACCAGTTCATGGATGTCTATGGATCCGGTCATGCTTTAAAGGTCACATATTTGACCATGTAAATCAAGTTTATATCGGTCTCAGAGGTCCCCTAAACATGTCTGTGAAGTTTGTTTCTGTAAAAACACTCCAGTAGTGATGTCTGCATGTCTAAAACCCCTCTGTTTCAGCCCTGATCACAACCAGCTGTTTCTGTGTCTGTGGCTTTAAATGTTACTGAGCTGTCTGACTCCTCCCCTGCCTCCGCCCCTCTCAGGAAAGGCTGAGAGGAGGATCAGGAGAGGAGGGTGGAACTTTCGTCCAAGAGTGGAGGACCAACTGAACCTGGGGGAGGGGCTAACTCCCCACGTGACATCATGAGGGGAAAATCTGAGAACGGCTTGGATGGATTTTTTCTGATTCTTGGCCAGGGGCACATATTTTTGCTATAAAAGCCTGAAGAAGTGTATTTTTGCATCATATGTGACCTTTAAGACTAAATATCTGACTGACTTTGTGTGGTTAGGGTCAGGGTTAGATTGTGGAGACTCTTTCTGCTGCAGAAGGACTGTTGCAGATGGAATATCATGATGAAGATTGTACAGCAGAGCTTCTAATGGTGAGCTGTGACACTTCAACTATTGTTTGTTTGCAGTCTGACATTTGTATGTGGCTGCTGTGGTGGTTTTATCCTGGACTGGTTTATCTGGTCTGGATCCTGAGAATCAGAGCTTTCTGCTGGTGTATGCCCACCAGTGGGCCGTGGGACACTGTTTGGAAACTGGTTTACAGTAGTGATCCTTACAAATGTCTAAGTGCAAGAGTTGGCTTACTTTGGACCAATCTGAAGATGAAAGTTTGAAAGAAAAGAGCGATCCTCTCAGAATGAGATAAATAAGAGTAAAAATCAGCGGACAGAAGTAAACATGGAGATTTTGATTTTCATCACAGATCAATAATCAATAATCAGTAATCAGGGTGACAGCTGGTTTTGGATCAGTGAAGTTATGAATTTGGAGCCGTTCCAGAATAACCAAACCAGCCGTGAGAGATACAACCGGAGTCACGTTTCAGCTCAATGTGACGGTGTCATGGTTAAAGCATTAAACCTTCAGTCACACGTGCAGACAGAATGTGTGACTGGTCTAGCTGTGTCCTGAAACTATTATTTATGAAACACATAGCTCAGGTACATCCTGTTTCCACTGATCATCCTTTAGATGTGTCTCACCTTGACTGGACTTCACCTGTGGTAAGTTCAGCTGATTGGACACATTTAAAAGGCACACACCTGTCTATAGAGGGCCCCAATGGTGACAGTGCTTTTAGAGCACAAACCAGGCCATGAAGTCAAAGGAGCTATCTGTAGACCTCTGAGACAGGGTGGAACGGAGGCACAGATCAAGGGTACAGAAAAATGTCTGCAGCACTGACGGCCCCAGTGAGCTCAGAGGCCTCCAGCCTCTATAAATGGAGGAAGTCTTCCTAGAACCGGCCGCCCGGCCAATCTGAACGATCGGGGTAGAAGAGCCTTAGTCAGGGAGGAGACCAAGAACCTGATGATCACTCTGACAGAGCTCCAACATTGCTCTTTTGAGAGAGGAGAACCTTTCAGAAGGACATCCATTTCTGCAGCACTCCACACAGCACTCTGGCCTGTCTGGTAGAGTCTCAGGATGGAAGCCACGCCTTAGTAAAAGGCACATGACAGCCCGCCTGGAGTTCCCCAACAGACCCCAGGAGGACTCAGACCATGAGGAACAGAATCCTCTTGTCTGAAGAAACAAAGAACTGTTTGGCCTGAATACCAAACCAGGCACTGCTCATCACCTGGCCAATACTATCCCTATAGTCCTGACTGGAACCACATTAAACATCTCAGGAGAGGTCTGAACACGTCTGGGCACCGACGCTCTGCATCCAACCTGATGGAGCTGAGAGGTTCTGCAAAGAATAACAGGACAACGGCCCAGAAATAGATCTGTCAAGTTGGTAGCATCAAACTCAAAAAGACTCGAGGCTGTGATTTCTGCCAAAGGAGCTTCAACAAAGTACTGAGCCAAGGCTATAAATACTTAGGTATATCTTATATTTTTTATTTTATTTGATTAATTTGCAAAAATTTCAAACAAACTTTTATTCACTTTGTCTTTATGTAGTATTTAGTGTCGATTTTTGAGGTAAAAATGAATTTTATCTATTTTGAAGTAAGGCTGTAACATTACAAAATGTGGAAGAAGGAAAGAAAACTTTCTGGGGTTCCACATGTTGTTTATCTCACCACAGCACATCTATAGAGTTGTAATCATTTTAACATTCTGTCAAATATCAAATCAATCATACTGTTGAGTTTATGGAAAATGACACCGACTTCTACCAAAGCATTCTAACTTCAACTCATCTAAGGTGGCCGTTCAGCCTGGAGCTGTGAGTCTACACGTGCAGGGCTCAGCCAACAGGTTCAATATGTGACATCTTGTTAGACATTCAGAGTCAATATTTGCTGGGATATTTTGGTTTTGGATGAGCATTACCGACACTTGTTTTTGTAATGTAATGATAAAAATAGCAGCTGACCTTTGTCACTATGGTAACAATAATAAACAAGGAGTTAGACAGTGTGCAAAAATAAACATTAAAATGTCATCTAGAAAAGGTAAAAGAGAGATGCTCAGGAGACAAAGGCCCCAGATAAAACTGGATTTAATTTCAATGTATGAATGAATGAATAGGGATAGGATGGAGTGGCTGCATGAGAAGAAACAATGACATAGATTTAACCTTTTCATTCACCTTGTCTTAACTAATAGCAGAGCCATGATGCCGACATGTTTCTAAGGATGGGAACAATGGAGGTTGTTCCATGTGGCTTTACAACCCACAGCAAACAAAGAGGATAAAGAAGGTCACTGATATAAAGAGCAGGACTGAGACTGCTGAGTAAACAATACGTCAGCACCCCGTTCCTCGTACGTGGTTCAAATAATCAGAGCTAATGTCCTTTTAGCCTGATTCGATTAACGTGATGACTGAAGGCTGGCTGAGTCCGTTCCTCCACGGCTGAATCGCACTAAATCAGTGACGTTAATTGGAACCAGACATGAGTGATCAGGATACTTGCGCGTGCCTGTTCTACATAAAAGTGAGCAGTGTAGATCACAGAAATCACGATTGTCTGTCATAATTCATGGCGAATAATAAGGAAAGCGCTACATTTTTCACACAAACAGAGCAGCAGACAATCATGGAGGGGTTTGAAAATGACAAAAAACATTGTAACTGTGAATCCAACACCTCGGCTGCAGCAAAGGTGAGACATGCAGTTTGGCAAAGGATTGTGGACAAGTTAAAAGCAAAAGTAAGGAATATGTAGGCCTAGTTATGCACTGCTGTATAAGGCTACAGCCTAGGCTATTAATTAAAATGTGTGTTTGCTGCAACCTCGTAGCCTAATGACCTAGATTAATTACCCTCAATCATTAATGAACCTTGTGTATTTTCTAAAGGTACTAGTAAGCACACTAATATGAGACAATATGTTTTATAAAGCCTATAGGCCCAGCTATCTGTATATATATATATATATATATATATATATATATATATATATATATATATATATATATTGTGCTCTTTTTCTCCTCTTATCGCTTCATATAGAACAAACCTAAATGTCAAGCAAATTTGGGAACAAGTTAAAATTAAATACAAGAACATTATTCAGTGTGGTGAGGGAATATCATTTGCTCCATGGTGTTGAATTAGAAATGTTCCTTGTATGTGCCATTTGCAAAAAAACTCAATCCTACACACAAAGTTTGAGTGACAGTAAGTACACAGCTGTGCTGGGTAGTATTGGCGATGTATGGCCCTATCAGCTGTTGCAAATAAATAATTGCTTGGGGCACTAGTGGCGCCAGGATTTTGATTGTGGGTAGGCCTCCAGAAAACTGGATGGGCCAGTTAAAAAAAGCCAAAAAAGGGTTTCCCCTCATCTCTGTTTCAGCGCTTTTCTGCGGTACTGAGGACAGTGACTCAGTACCCTACCTGTGTGGCTCTTGTGTTGCTGTCCTCAGCTCAGTGCTGAGGCGGACAAAGACATACACCATAACGCTATCATAAGTCACCTCTGCCTACTGCCAATATTATTTTTACTCCAGAATTGTGCATACAGCAGCGTTTCCGCTAGACTTTTTTGTCCCCAGTCAAAATGACGGCAGTCCTCGAGAATTTGGGCCATCTAGAACAACTACCAGACTTTGCTTTAACATTACTCTGCTGCATTAACAACAGCAAAATGCATAAATCTGATATCCTGTGATACATTGATACAAGTCTGCGCGAAACAGGAGAGAGGACACATTTTTATTTCCAGACCTGACCCAAAACCCAGACAGTAGAAACCAAACCGACAGTAAACCTGAATAATTATTACCCTGTTATTACAGACTGTTAGACACGTACACTTTATTAGACCCTAGAAACGACTGCAGAAAGACTCTAATTTTTCTTTGTGCTAGTGGTTTAAAGTATCAAAATAAAAGCTACGAGCTTTTCCTTACACACACAGTCAGTCACACAATATACACCCACGTTAAACTCATAAACAACAACAGTTAACTTCACATCAGCACTGTTAGCCTGTTAGCATGGCCGCTACTATAACTTAGCAGCTTACAACAGCCAAATACCATCCTCCAGCGACAACAACCAAGCATCCAAACACATAACAAAGGTGCTCTGTTAACTGGACACTGCGTTACAACTCTAGATTTCAAATGAAAAATGAGTCTTACCGTCAGCTGCTAACATCAGTCCCCACGATGATATCACTGTAACCTCTGCTACACCTGGAAATCCAACCATCCTGGTTTATTTGGACTAGTTCTGAAAAGACAACAGCTCCACAGCAGATAGTCCAGTCCAGTCCTTCTCTCATTAATGGCTTATCCAAGACTACTTCTGCTAATTAGCCAGTGTAGGTCTCTCTCTCTCTCTCTCTCTGCTGCATTGGTGTTTACAACGCTCAGCTACAGTTCCCTTTGTTTCAACCTCTTCATTACTCGCAGTGATGACACAAAATCCCCCCATACCGCTGATGATATTCAGCCTTTGGATAACCAGGAAAACCTCACTGAGATTAAAATTCTGCTTTACGAGAAAGCTCTGGTCAAACTTTTCCTGCAGAGTCTTCAGCAGTACTGAGCATGCTCAGAGGCATAGATTTGCTTTGATGTCATAATGCATACATAATTAGCCATGTGCTTGCCATCTGACAAGATAAACAACCCCAGCACCGCAGGACAGTAGATGTAGTAAGATTAGGCAACTTTTAGTTTATATTAATAATAATAATAGTAATAATAATAATAATACATTTTAATTGGGCGCCTTTCTGACACTCAAGGTCACTTTGCAGACAACAATAGAGCAAAACAATAAGATAATAGTAAAAATTGCATCAGTCTAAAAACAAACAACTAGATATGATATAAAGAAGACACATTAAGATTAAGGACACATTAAAAGACATGGATCAGGTGGGGTAGGCAAGGCGAAAGAGGTGAGTTTTGAGCCGGGTTTTGAATGTGGGGAAGGACTTGCAACATATCTTCTAGATTACTCAAAATATAATATTCAATAGTCAGTATTTACTTATCTGGTCATTTGCATGTTTTCTGCCGGACATTTTGACTGGTTATATTTTTATCCGCCCTTTTTACCGGCCAATGACCAGCAAATACCAGCTAATGGAAACTCGGCATATAGACAGCCCGAAACTAACAATAACGTTAGCCTAACTGTTACTTGCCTTGCTGGTGTGAGGGGGTGGCTACGAGGACATGATGGGGAGACGGCGACTTTACTTAAAATGGCAGGAGTTTCCTCCTCCTGCTCCTCGGAGCGTTTCTTAGTGAATTTAAATAAAAACAAGCTGCTTTGCTTTGCCATGTTGAAGTTTCATCTTAGCTAATAGCTAAAGTTACCGTCTGTGTCAGTCTCGTTGAGCTTGCAGCTTGAAAGCTTACGCACCCTTATCATTCATTTCATTGGATCACTTGCTGGTGACGATGCTGCCTGTGGGCAGGCTGAAGAGTCCACACGTGGGGTACAATCCTCTGATTGGCTGAGAAGCTTTCACTCAAAGCCTTCCTCAGGCTGCTTATTGGATTAACAGCTAGAATGAAAACTAATGCTGTGTCTGAAATCACTATGGGCCTGGGTCAAAATGGGTGAGCCCGAGCCTAAAATGGGTGGGCCCAGGCCCACCCGGGCCCAATAGTAGCGCCGTGGTTGCCTTGGGGACTGAATCAGTAACGCTCATACAAATAATGATCAGAAAATGATAAAAGATCTTGGCGATCTCGCGTCAGTCTTTCCATATGAAATGCGGCACGGATTATTATTGCTCCTATCAACTTGGTCTCTCAGGAAGGGAGCTTTCCCTTTTTTTCTTTTGAGGGGTGTGTCTTAAGATCTGGCTTCTTGAAATAAACCTGCCCTGGAGCAGGTTTAAGTTTATTGATCTGTTGCTATAGTGATTTAGCTTAACCTGCTTCGAGGCACGGAACAAGCCTGACATGACATCAGGTTATCCTGAAATTATCCAGCTAACTGAGTTAGCCAGGTATGAGGAACGGGGCCCAGAAACATACGTTATGTTGCTGGGAGGGATTTCACTGGAGACCAGCTGAAGCATGCTAACACTGAATGATTGTCTGGTCTTTACAGTGCTTTAAGGTTTGGAGGTTTACTCCTGCACATCCACTTTCCTTCTGAAAATGACATAGCTACTTAGAAACGTAACATTTAGTGGAATAAAGCTAAGAGACTGCTTCTCTGCAATGATAAACAAATGGAGATTATAATGAAATGTTGAGATGAATTCACTAAAGAACCATCAATCCCTGACCGTGTCTATGGGAATATGTGATAAACAGGGTCTTTATTTTTATTTGCCATGACGTAAACTTTACGGAGAGGCTTTGGGTTTCAAACAAATAGCTCCAGCAGCTTTTGGTGTGAAAACAGAGCTGCATGAGTCTAAAGATGCCTTTGGGGAACCCAACACCGCTCTGTGAGTGGGCGAATAATCCGCTCCAGGAAGCTTTCTTTTGTCTGCACTTTAGCGCTCAGCGTTGACGTCACAGGATCTGCTTTCAGTGGCAGACATCACAAGCAGAGGATGAACAGATCAGAGCCAAACAAAGGGTCTGTGAAGGGTTAAAAGAACACAAAGCATTCCTCCTCAAAAGAACACAAAGCATTCCTCCTCTGGCCTTGTTTCCTGGAAGAGGGAGAACATTTGAAAGAAACAGACACACAGTGAGGTACAGAGGTGGTAAGGTACAAACATGGACCACAGAAGACATCAGAACTAAGATAAATGATGAGAGAGTCATGAGGAAGACAAGGGTCTCTGACTGATCATGAGATACGTCATAAGAGAGTCATGAGGAAGACGAGGGTCTCTGACTGATCATGAGATACGTCATAAGAGAGTCATGAGGAAGACGAGGGTCTCTGACTGATCATAAGATACGTCATAAGAGAGTCATGAGGAAGACGAGGGTCTCTGACTGATCATATCATAGGTCCTGAGAGAGTCAAGAGGAAGATGAGGGTCTCTGACTGATCATATCATAGGTCCTGAGAGATTCATGAGGAAGACGAGGGTCTCTGACTGATCAAAAGATAAGTCATGAGAGAGTGGAGGAAGGATGGATGGATGGATGTTGAATGGAGGATGGATAGATGGAGGGAAGATGGATGAATGGATGGATGGATGTTTGATGTAGGATGGATGGATGGATGGATTGGGGATGGATGATGGATGATGGATGATGGATGATAGATGGATGGATGGATGGTTAGATGGATGATGGATGGATGGATGGATGGTTGGATTGATGATGGATGGAAAGATAGATGGTTGGATGGAAGATGGATGATAGATGGATGGATGGATGGATGATGGATGATAATGGAAAGATGCGTTGTTGGATGGATGGATATTTGATGGAGAATGGATGGATGGAGGATGGATGGATGAATGGATCAAGGATGGATGGATGGATGGATGGATGGATGAATGGAGGATGGATGGATGGATGAATGGAGGATGGATGGTTGGATGGATGGATGATGGATGGATGATGGATGGATAATGGAAGGATGGATGGATGTTTGATGGAAGATGGATGATGGATGATGGATGATGATGGATGATAGATGGATGGATGGATGGTTAGATGGATGATGGATGGATGGTTGGATTGATGATGGATGGAAAGATAGATGGTTGGATGGAAGATGGATGATAGATGGATGGATGGATGGATGATGGATGGATAATGGAAGGATACGTTGTTGGATGGATGGATATTTGATGGAGAATGGATGGATGTAGGATGGATGGATGAATGGATCAAGGATGGATGGATGGATGGATTGTTTGAGGATGGATGGATGGATGGATGGAGGATGGATGGATAATGGAAGGATGGATGGATGGATGGATGTTTGATGGAAGATGGATGATAGAGGAAGGATGCATGGTTTGATGGATGATTATGGATGGATGGATCAAGGATGGATGGATGGATGGATAATGGATGATGGATGGATGATGGATGGATGATTGATGGATGGATGGATGGATGGATGGATGATGAATGGATGGATGGAAGGATGCAAAGTTGGATGGATCATTATGGATGGATGGATGATGGATGGATGGTTAGATGGATGATGGATGGATGGATGGATGGTAGGATGGATGATGGATGGATGGATGTTGGATGGATGGATGGATGATGGCTGGATGGATGGTTGGATGGATGGATGAATGATGGATGGATGGATAGATGATGGCTGGATGGATGGTAGGATGGATGATGGATGGATGGATGGATGTTGGATGGATGATGGATGTTGGATGGATGGATGGATGGATGGATGGATGATGGCTGGATGGATGGTTGGATGGATGGATGAATGATGGATGGATGGATAGATGATGGCTGGATGGATGGTAGGATGGATGATGGATGGATGGATGGATGTTGGATGGATGATGGATGTTGGATGGATGGATGGATGGATGGATGGATGGATGGTTGGATGATGGAACAGTCTTCTAGGCCCAAGCCGATGTGTTATTTCTGCTGTGGATTGGTTTTTTATTTTAACATGAGTCCCAGTGGGGGTTGACTCACTTTTGGATCCTGTCTCATGTGGACACTAGAAGAACTGCAGTTTTTCAATCAGCTTGATTTTTTCAATGCTGGAGTTTAGAGCTGGGTGCAGAGTAATCATTTGTCCTTTTATCTGTGCTTTAGATAAATTAGTCCAGGGAGAGCAGAGGAGTGTCCAACCTTCATCAGAGCCAGCCAATCAGTGTTAATGATGCTTCTGTATTATAAAGCCCATGGTAATGCTCATATTAGGCTTCATGTGTCAGACTTTAGCCAGTTTAAGTTCAGTTATCAGTGACGTGTTGTTTCTGCTCTATTGGAGATGCAGGCCGTTGCTCTGTCCCTCTCTGAAGTCTGTTTCCCTCCTCCCTTGGAGCTTGTTGACAGCTGGATTAAAACATTATATAAATGAGATTATGTAAGACAGGGGGCTGATTCATTGTGATGTAACATTTTTCTTTCATGGCTGAAGCAGCATTAAGTTTGACAGCTGAGATTACTGACGCACCTCCAATAATGCCTTGCTCAGCAGACCTCCAAACACTGGCTGCTGTTAAGAATTACAGATGATTCAGACCTTTGGAGTTCTTCTAACGCCACATCCTAATGTGGAATGGAACTTATTACTGCACTCAGTTTGAAAGGCTTTATTTTTGACGATTAAGTCTAATGTTCCTGTTGTAGAGAGGTCATAGTGTATGTAAATGGGTGGGTCCAGGCGTATGTAGATTTTAGAGTTCTGAACAGATGTTGAAAATTTTAGAGACCAAACCCATGAAGACCAAGACTGAAGGTTCAGCAGTTCTGCTTCTATGGATGTATGACTAAAAATACACACCATCACTGCTGACAATTCTCATTCATCTTTGGGCCTTCTCTTAACCACTGTGCTGCTTTAGTTACTTTTATTGACAGCCCCAGTTCTAAGAAAGTTGGGGCACTTTGTAAAGGGTTAACCCTTTAAAACCCACCATTATGCCAGTCCACCAGGACATATTCTTACATTTTCACATACTGTAGTGCCATTTTTGGGAGTATTTTTGTTTGCTTAACATCAATATAACCCTTTTATCCCAAGTCTTGATAATATGTATTGACTTATGTCTTAACTAATACAATAAATTGCTTAAAAGTGCAATAAACCTCAAAAAAATGAAAATCGTTTTTTTTTTTTTTTTTTCACATATATTTCAAAATACAGAAATTGCACAGCTGTATCCCTCAAATTTGCAAACGTAAAAATGTTGCACAATATCCTTTGGAACCACAAGAAATTTATTTGGAGTCTGTACATAACTTTCTTTTTGAGATATAGTCAATTTTGTAACCTGTAAAAAACAAAGAAACTAAAAAAAACTAAGCCTTATGAGTAGTTGGACTCTTCATCCAACACTGTAATTAGTTCCAAAGCTTCATGCCAGCTCTAAAACTGTTTGGCATGATCAGGGTTTTGTGAATCCATAACTACATATGTGTGGAAGTGTGTCAGAGGTGTGTGTGATGGATGTCTGGTGTGTGTAGGTTGTGTCTGTGAGTGTTTTTGTAAAAAAGTAGGGCTGAAATGAGAGCGAGGGCGAGTACATGTGTAGGCAAAGTTCTTTAATGTATTCCATCACTGCTCTGAAACATGGTGAATGTGTGAAATGTTAGTGTAACTCCCCAGGTTTTCATGCAAAAAGACTGATGGATCTATCTTACCCAGTTTCAAATCTACCCACAATCAAAAATGGATATGCTTATCGTAGCGCCAGCGCTACGCTGGGTTCCATAGGGTTAATTAAAATAAAAGTCAGTAACTTGTAAATCTCATTAACCCATATTACATTCACAATAGAGCATACACAACATATCAGACGATAAAAGTGAGACATCTTAACATTTCAGGAAAAATATTAGCTAGTCTTGAATTTGATGGCAGCAACACATCTCAAAAAGGTAGGGACAGTGCAACAAAAGGCTGGAAAAGGAAGTGGTACTAATAAAAAACAGCATTTTGCAATTATTTAGGTCTTTTGTCAGCAGGCCTGTATCATGACTGGGTGAAAATAGAGCATTTTAGAGAGGCAGAGTCTCTCAGAATATAAGATGGACAAGAAATCCCTGCATGGGCTCAGGAACATTCCAGAAATCATCGTCTGTCAACACAGTTGGCCGTGCCATCCACCAATGACAGTTAAAGCTGATCATGGAGAGAAAAAGCCATATGTGAACAGGATCCAGAAACACCGTGGTCTGTCTTCTCTGGACCAAAGCTCATTCAACATGGACTGAGGAAACATGGACAACTGTTCTGTGGTCAGAGGAAACATGGAAAACTGTTCTGTGGTCAGAGGAAAGATGGAAAACTGTTCTGTGGTCAGAGGAAACATGGAAAACTGTTCTGTGGTCAGAGGAAAGATGGAAAACTGTTCTGTGGTCAGAGGAAACATGGAAAACTGTTCTGTGGTCAGAGGAAAGATGGAAAACTGTTCTGTGGTCAGAGGAAACATGGAAAACTGTTCTGTGGTCAGAGAAAACCACAGACGCCGTGTCCTGTGGGTTAAAGAGCAGAGGGAGCATCCAGCTTGTTCTCCTGGCTCAGGTCTAAAGCCTGCATCTCTGATGGTATGGGGTTGCATTAGTGCCTATGGCGTGGGCAGCTCTAACATCTGGAAAGGAACTATCAATGCTGAAAGTAGAGAGAGCTTTTAGAGACACATATGCTCCCATCCAGACAACGTCTCTGTCAGTGAAGGCTGCCAGTATTTCACCAAGACCATGCTGAACCACAGACCACATCCATCACAACAGCATGGCTTCACAGGACAAGAGTCCAGGTCCTGAACTGGTCTGCCTGCAGTCCAGACCTTTCACCACCAGAAAACATTTGGAGCATCAGAAAAGAAGGAGGTCCCAGGACTGTTAGGGCAGCTAGAATCCCACATCAGACAAGAATGGGACAACATTCCTCTCCATCAGCTGGTCTCCTCACTTCCAGACGATTACAGACTGTTGTTAAAGAAGAGGGGATGCTACACAAACATGGTCCTGTCCCTACTTTTTTGAGATGTGTTGCTGCCATCAGATTCAGAATGAGCTGATATTTTCCTTCATAGTTAAATGTCTCAGTTTAACTCTGATCTGTTGTTTCTGTTCTACTGTAAATGAAATATGGGTTTATGAGATTAGACCATCATTGACTTCTGTTTTTATTTTGTACAGCGCCCCAACTTTTTTGAAACTGTAGTTGTATTTTCTAGTTTACTTTTACATACGTCATCCAGTTGTGGCTTTTGAACCTCATCATGTTAAATTCTCAGTTTTTACCTCATACTTTATTTATTTATTATTGATCATTCATACAAAGTAAATGAAAACATGCACCAGACTTAGCTCGTCATCGTACACCTTTACTCTGGAAGGTGCTTCATAAATACTATGACTTTATCATTATTATATAATTCTTACATAAAGGCCATGTTGACAGGGTGGTGCGTGTGGGCGTGGCCACAGCCCTGATCTGATCAGCAAACTGGTTTAAATGGGAATGGTCTGATAATGAAAATGAGTCATGTGTGGGTTGGCCGTAGACTCTCTGATTCTCAGCTGTGAATTCTCTTCTGCTGATTGGTGTTTGTCCATGTGTTATCCTTTGTTAACAGCTGAGAAGAAGGAAGGATGAAGTTTCAACCGTCATTGACATCAGGTACCTTTGACTGCAGGACGTCACTGCTAAAGTTGCTAGAAGTTTCAGGACTTTGATTCTTTTCAATACCAAATGTTTTAAACTATTTACTCTTTTATGTTTATGATCCACAGCATCAGAAACTAGAGCTACAGCCAGGTGGTTGCACATCTCCACAAGGTTTGCAAATCCAGGACAATGAAAGACAGTGATGGGTCCAAAAGAGGGGCTGTTCATTTTTGAGTCAGAGTGGCCATTTGTGCAAAGTTTGAAGAAAACCCCTCAAAGTGTTCCTGAGATATGGCATTCACAAGAATGGCCTGGACTCTCCAGGGTTCCAGGGGGTTAGCTGTCACTCAGCAGACAGAGATACTCTGCATTTTTCTTTTAGCTGTGTTTGTCATAAAGCGAGCTTCAACAACACTGAGAGGAGATAAAACAGGCTGCAGTTTCACAGAGGAATGTCAACCCTCTCACATGTCACTGCTGTCAGTCTCAGCTCTGATCTTTAACACCCCGCGGGACTCTCTACTAATATAATCATCATATTCTTACTGAGAGAATGATGAAAATGTGATCTTTCATCTGGTGTCTTTGTCCATCACTAATCAGGGTGTGGTTAGCTCAGTAGAAAGAAAAAAAGCAGGAGGAAACAGCCTGTTATTAATCTGTACACAAACAGAAATGTAGGCGGTTATGTAACCCTTTGCCACCTTTGCAATACGATGGTTGGTGAAATTTCCTCCCTGGATATTTCACAGTCAGCTGTCAGTGATGTTCTGAGAGTTGAAGAGTTTAGGAACAACAGCAGCCCAGCCATGAGGAGGAAGACCAGGAAAAATCACAGAGAGGTCAACGACTGCGAAGGAGCATGGTGACTGCATGGAGCTTCATGAATTGGTTTCTATGGCAACAGCTGCATGCTAGCCTCACATCACCAAGTCCAATGCTGAGAAGGATGGAGTAAAACACACCCACACTGGACTGTGGAGCAGTGGAAATATTTTCTGTGGAGTGAACAGTCATCTTCTCTGTTTACAGTCAGGTGGTGAGTCTGGGTCTGGAGGATGCTGGGAGAACGTTGCCTGTCTGACTGTGAAGTTTGGTGGAGGAGGGATAATGGTCTGGGGCTGGTTTTCAGGGTCTGGTCCAGACCCCTTATCTCCAGTGAAGGCCAGTCTTAATGCTTCAGCAGACCAAGACATTCTGGACAATGCTATGCTTCCAACAGTTTGGGGAAGGCCCTTTTCTATTCCAGCAGGACTGTGGCCCAGAGACCAGAGAAGGACTAGAAAGACTAGAGTCCTGACCTCAACCCCATCCAGCACCTTTGGGGTGGACTGGAACAGAGATTGTGGTCCAGGCCTTCTGGTCCAACATCAGAGCCTGACCTCAGAAATGCTCTACAGGATGAATGGACACACATTCTCACAGAAACACTCCAGAATGTTCTGGAAAGCCTTCAGAGAAGAGAGGAGGCTGTTAGAGCTGCTGAAGAGGAGGATAACTCCAGATTAGAGTACATGGATCTGAATACAGTCTCACTACAGTCCCTGCTGGTGCAATGGTCAGGTGGCCAAAAACTTTTGTCCATGTAGTGTACTGTATATTTGGGCCACTGCACATGAGGAGCTTTCTAAAATTAAACAAGGGTCTTGAAATTAATTTGGAGGTTGATGTGGAGCACACAGAGGAAAATAAAATGAAATAGGACTTGTCTTGTTTGACCCTAACACGCTGACCCTACCCCACCTTAACCCCCTAACCCTGACCCTACCCCACCTTAACCCCCTAACCCTAACCCTACCCGACCTTATCCCCCTGACCTTAACCTTTGGCCCACCTTAACCCCCTAACCCTGACCCTACCCCACCTTAACCCCCTAACCCTAACCGTACCCAACCTTAACCCACTGACCCTAAAACCCTGTTTTGGTTTTTGCTTCACAAGCTTTCCTGATGTGGTCTCTTTGGACCATGATGCAACAGGGAGTGGAGCCCCCCTCTTCTGCCCTCTTTACTTTATGAGCTTTCCTAACAGTCACATAACAGCAAATTTATGCATGGAAACATGCATACATTGCTTTTATTTTGTTACATTTTCAAATTTTGTGATTGATTTGGATGGAAACACCACTACCAACCTTTAAAGACTGAATACTAAAATCAAGGAAGCTGTATGCAGGATGCAGAATTTTTGCAATGCTCCTTTATGAATAAAGTCAAAGTAAGGTGTTTGGATTCCTCGTCAGGTCTGTCTCTCTGCTTTCACCTCTTAATGAACCTTTACTGACTCTCCAACACAAACACGCCTGACATTACTGTGTGCATGCAATCCTTAAATCCTCCATCAGAAAGATTTACCACTGTACCAGAAACACCGCATGTATTTAAAAACAGCAAGGATAAAGAGGCCGAGTAGTTTACAGAACATGCTGTCTAAGAGCGGTTAAATAACTGCTGATATTTGTGTAAGGATTAGGAAGCAGAAACATCAAACAGAGATGTCCTCTCATCTGACACCATGGATTTATCTAGAAAAATCTATTTTAACCTGTTTAACATTAGCTGCAGTTACATGAGCTTTTTCACAATCTGATTGAATTTATTCTGATTATAGATTTAAACTTCTCTGTTTCTCTAAAAGATATGACCAGGTTTAGATGTGCGTGCTCATGCATCCTTTAATCTGAATAAAACTGACATGTTCAGCCTCGTCCTGCTGGTAAAATCTACTGAAAATTAACCATGGGAGAAGAAATTCTTCTTTGTTGTAAATAAACTTGCTCGTTTTTCAACTCCTACTCACGCTCAGTGTTGGATTGTTCTACTCTTTCATATCTGTACCTTTTCTGATCTACTATTCTGAGTAAAAAAGTAACCTCAGCAACAGACCGGTTAGATTTTATTCCTGTCCTGTCTCTGTGGGACAGACATGCACAGTAAGACAATCTCACTCCAACAGGGAGAGACGATCAGATCGAGACGCTGATCTGAACGACTGTCAGGAGAACCCCCCCCATCAGAATATGTTATTCTGAATCAGAGGATTTTATTCTGAATGAAGTGTTTATGGAGCTTTTTAATCCAGATCAGGCCTTTATTCTGATTACTAGTGGTCCATGTGAACACAGCTACTGTCTTCCTCTTTAACCCACATTTCTTTCTTTCCCTGTTTCTTCTTATCTGTGCTGTAAATTTCCCTCCTTTCTTCATCTGTCCTCTCTGACACATTTAAGAGTCTAAAGTTCACCTTTTACTCATTTTTACAACCATTCCTTAAGCTTACTCCAAACGGCCTGATTGGTCATTAAGAAGCTATTTTCTCTACTCTTCCCTGATTTAGTCCATCAAAGCAGCAAAAATATTCTTTTTACTTCAAAATAGTGGTTTCAAACTGTAGGTGCAATTAAAAATTAAGAATATTAAAACATCCATTTTCTCCCATCATTTCATTGATAAAGTGAAACTTTGTGTTTGTTTTTGACTCGATTATGGCTCACAGAATCTAAAAACCACAGTCTGAGAATATTAGAACATTGTGGAAAAGAGCAAAGGTTTGCTGAGGCTTCGTTCTCTCACTCTGGTTCAGTTCACACAACCACAATCATGGAGAAGACTGCTGACTGGACTACAGACCAGAAGACCATCACTGACCCCATAAGGAGGGTGAACCACAGAAAGTCACTGTCAGAGGTCAGGCTGTTCTTAGAGGCTGTATCAGAGCAGATTCATGAATCTGACTGAAGTTAAGAAAAGGAGACCAACAGGATGAACGACAGCTGACAGCGTGGACTCTGGACTTAATAAAGACCAGTGGACCAGCAGCAGTAGATGACATGGACACCAAACCATCACAGACTGTGGGGACTGGAAACACTAGACTTCAAGACCTGAAGAGTTCGGGACCTCTCAGACCCTCCTCTAGACCCTGGGACCTGGATTTATAAATGAATTCAAAATTGACTCATGTGAAAACAGGACTTTAGACCCCTGAGCAGCCCCTCTGTGTGGTGGATCTTGATCCACTGACTCCAGTCTCAGTCCAGTCCTTGTGAAGCCCCGCTAAGTTTTAGAATCTGCTTTGTTTGACTCTGAGGGCTGAGCGCATCCCTTCCATCTGCTGAGAAGCTTCATGGAGATCCTGATCTCCTTTTTGTCCACAGTGGAGCCAGAACAGGTAAGGACAGTCTACTCTGAAGCAGATGCTCTCCTCTTGGTCAGCATCAGTGTTCACTTCAGTGACGCCGGTCAGGATGTCAGAGAAGAAGAAAAGTTGTGTCTTGTTGGACTAGCTGCATACTCCAGGAGCATTTGTCTTTTCTGATGTCATATCAAAAACAGCTAAAGTTTAACATAATCGGGCTAAAGCTGCGTCATCTGCTCTTGCTTTTACTAGAGAGAGGATTAAATGTGAAATGACTGCATGCCCGGACTTGTTCATTACCATCAGTATTTAAAACAACATAGTTTCATGGTATTGAATGAGAAAACACCCTCTCATTTAGAGAAACACAGGCTTTAATAGGCACACATACAAGGGCTACAGTCCTCACAGGATCAAATCTTGGTCCTGGTGCATGTCTACCCTGACTCTTTTTTCCTGTCCCTCTTCATCCAGCCATCCATCCATCTTCTTCCGCTTATCCAAGATCGGGTCACAGGGGCAGCAACCTAAGCGGGGAAGCCCAGACTTCCCTCTCTCCGGCCACTTTATCCAGCTTTTCCCAGGGGATCCCAAGGTGTTCCCAGGCCAGCCGAGCGACATAGTCTCTCCAGCATGTCCTGGGTCTTCCCCAGGGCCTCCTCCCAGAGGGACTTGCCCGGAACACCTCGCCAGGGAGGTGTCCAGGAGGCAGCCGGACCAGATGCCCAAGCCACCTCATCTGGCTCCTCTCAACGCGGAGGAGCAGCGGCTCTACTCTGAGTCTCTCCCGCATGGCCGAGCTTCTCACCCTATCTCTAAGGGAGAGACCAGACACCCTGCGGAGGAAACTCATTTCAGCTGCCAGTATCCGTGATCTCGTTCTCTCTGTCACTACCCACCGCTCATGACCATAGGTGAGGGTGGGAACGTAGATCGACCGGTAAATCGAGAGCTTAACCTTTTGACTCAGGTCTTTCTTCACCATGACAGACCGATGCAGAGACCGCATCACTGCTGATGCCGCACCGATCCACCTGTTGATCTCCTACTCCATTCTTCCCTCACTCGTAAACAAGACCCCGAGATACTTGAACTCCTCCACTTGGGGCAGGATCTCCTTCCCAACCTGGAGAGGGCATTCCACCCTTTTCTGACTGAGGACCATGACCTCAGATTTGGAGGTGTTGATTCTCATCCCAGCCACTTCACACTCGGTTGCAAACCGTTCCAGAGAGAGCTGGAGGTCCTGGTCTGATGAAGCCAACAGGACCACATCATCCGCAAAAAGCAGAGACCCTATCCTAAGGCCACCAAACCGGACGCCCTTAACACCCTGGCTGCGCCTAGAACCTCTGTCCATAAAAGTTATGAACAGAACTGGTGACAAAGGGCAGCCCTGGCGGAGTCCAACACGCACCGGGAATGAGTCCGACTTACTTCTGGCAATGTGGACCAAGCTCTGGCACCGGTCGTACAGGGACCAAACTGCCCTTATCAGGGGGTCCGGCACTCCATACTCCCAGAGCACCCTCCACAGGATTCCTCGTGGGACACAGTCGAATGCCTTCTCCAGATCCACAAAACACATGTAGACTGGTTGGGCAAACTCCCATGCACCCTCTAGGACCCTACCGAGAGTGTAGAGTTGGTCCACTGTTCCACGGCCAGGACGAAAACCACATTGCTCCTCCTGAATCTGAGGATCGACTATCCGATGGACCCTCCTCTCCAGGACCCCTGAATAGACCTTACCGGGGAGGCTGAGGAGTGTGATCCCTCTATAATTAGAACACACCCTCCGGTCCCCCTTCTTAAAGAAGGGAACCACCACCCCAGTCTGCCAGTCCAGGAGCTGTCCCTGATGTCCACGCGATGTTGCAAAGGCGTGTCAGCCAAGACAGCCCTACAACATCCAGAGCCTTGAGGAACTCAGGGCCGATCTCATCCACCCCTGGGGCCCTGCCACTGATAAGTTTTTTGACCACCATGGCGACCTCAGATAGAAGAGCCCACACCCAAGTCCCCAGGCTCTGCTTCCTCATCGGTAGGCGTGTCGATGGGATTGAGAAGGTCTTTGAACCACTCCTTCCAATGACCCCCAACATCCCGAGTTGAGGTCAACAGCGCGCCATCTCCACCATACAAGGTGTTGACAACGCACTGCTTCCCCCTCCTGAGACACTGGATGGTGGTCCAGAATCTTCTTGAAGCCGTACGGAAGTCATTCTCCATGGCCTCTCCGAACCCCTCCCACGTCCAAGTTTTTGCCTTGGCAACCTCTGAAGCCGCAAACCGCTTGGCCAGCCGGTACCTGTCAGCTGCCTCTGGAGTCCCACAGGCCAAAAGGCCCGATAAGACTCCTTCTTTAGCTTGATGGCGTCTCTCACTGCCGGTGTCCACCAGCGGGATCGGGGGTTGCCGCCATGACAGGCACCGACCACCTTACGGCCACAGCTCCTATCAGCCGCCTCGACAATAGAGGCACGGAGCACGGCCTACTCGGACTCAATGTCCCCCGCCTCCCCTCGAACATGGCTGAAGCTCTGTTGGAGGTGAGAGATGAAGCACCTTCTGACAGGGGTCTCTGTCTAACGTTCCCAGCAGACCCTCACCATACATTTGGGCCTGCCAGGTCTGACTGGCTTCCTCCCCCACCAGTGGAACCAACTCACAACCAGGTGGTGATCAGTTGACAACTCCGCCCCTCTCTTTACCGGAGTGTCCAGGACATGTGGCCGCAAGTCCGATGATACAACTACAAAGTCAATCATTGAACTGCGACCTAGGGTGTCCTGATGCCAAGTGCACATGTGGACACCCTTATGCCTGAACATGGTGTTCGTTATAGACATCCCATGATGAGCACAGAAGTCCAGCAACAGAACACCACTCAGGTTCAGATCAGGGGGGCCGTTCCTCCCAATCATCCCCTTCCAGGTCTCACTGTCTTTGCCCACATGAGCATTGAGGTCTCCCAGCAGGATGATGGAGTCCCTGGAAGGAGCACTCTCCAGCACCCCCTCCAGCAACTCCAAAAAGGGTGGGTACTCTGAGCTGCTGTTCGGTGCATACGTACAAACAACAGTCAGGACCCATCCCCCCACCAGGAGGCGGAGGGAGGCTATCCTCTCATCCACCGGGGTAAACCCCAATGTACAGGCTGCCAGCCGGGGGGCACTCAGTATGCCCACACCTGCTTGGCACCTCTCACCAAGGGCAACTCCAGAGTGGAAAAGAGTCCAACCCCTCTCAAGAGGACTGGTTCCAGAGCCCAAGCTGTGTATCGAGGTGAGATCAACTATATCTGGCCGGTACTGCTCAACCTCTCGCACAAGCTCAGGCTCCTTCCCCGCCAAGGTCCCCGCCTTCAGCCGCCGCCCAGCTCACACCGCACCCGACCTCTATGGCCCCTCCTACAGGTGGTGAGTCCATGGGAGGGGGGACCCACGTTGCCTCTTTGGGCTGTGCCCGGCTGGGCCCCATGGGTGCAGGCCCAGCTACCAGGCACTCGCCCCCCATCGAGCCCCACTCCCAGGCCTGGCTCCAGGAGGGGGCCCTGGTGACCCACTTCCGGGCAAGGGAGAGCTGAGTCGTTCCTGCCGTTCTGCCATATACGGTTTTTGAGCTGCGCTTCGTCTGGTCCCTCACCCAGGACCTGTTTGCCTTGGGATACCCTACCAGGGGCATGAAGCCCCCGACAACATAGCTCCTAGGATCCTTGGGACACGCAAACCCCTCCATGTTAAGGTGGCAGCTCAGGGAGGGGCTGACTCTTTTTCCTGTCCCTCTTCAGCTGTCTTCAACTTTTTACATTTCAATGATAAAAAGACAGAGGTGATGGTTTTTGGTGGTACCACTGAGACCCCTCCTGTAGATCTTGGTCCCCTGGCCCAGTATACCAAGCAGTCCATCACAAACTTAGGGGTTAAAGTGGACCCTAATATATAGTAGCGGCCAATGTGCTAACAGGCTAACGGTGCTGATGTGAAGCTAACTGTTGATGTTGATGAGTTTAACGTGGGCATATATTGTGTAACTGACTGCGTGTGTAAGCAGCTTTCATTTTGATACTTTAAACCACTTGCACAAAAAAATAAGAGAGAGATTTATGCATTTTGCTGCTGCTGTTAGTGCAGCAAAATAATGTTCAAGCAAATGTCTGGTAGTTGTTCTAAATGGCTGGAATTCTTGAGGACTGCTGGTCTGGGGACAAAAAAAGTCTAGCAGAAACGCTGTTCGACTATTAGTCAACTAAAGGGAAAATCTGATGAATCAGATTCGACTATGGAATACCTTAGTTGTTGACACCCCTAGTGCAGAGAGATGTCATTTTCATTTTACTCCAGTTTTACTCCATACGTTCACACTGTAATGTCTAAAGTTCAGCGCTGTGTCCTGTCTGTTGATGCTGTCTGTGTTTTTATGCCTTTTGGCTTTCTAAAGAACTTTCATTTAATCACCCGGCCTTACATTAACCTGGCGTTTCATATCTCTACTGCATGGGTGTGTTTCACATTCATCTGGGGAAGCTCCATAGAAAGCTTTGGGAAGGTGATAGGTCGAAGATTCTTTCTGTCTCATTCATGAAGGACCAGTCAGAGCCATAGCAGATATGTGCAGCTCTAGTACTAACCTGAGCTCTGCAGAATAGTGCTGCTGAACATCAGAGCTAAAACTCTGAAACCTGTCTGCAGAAACATCTTCTCTCCTGTCGTTAAAGAAGAGCCCGACAGGTAAATGGACAAAAATCACTTCAAAGATTTGTAGAACTATAAATCAGTTGTTAACTTACCTAAAAGAATCTCTATGGTCTATGGTCCAGTATGGACTAAGACATGGATCATGGTGGACTTAAATCCTTGAGACATGAATGTAAACCTGATTTTTATGAATACTTACAACTGAGGCCCTTTCTGACCACACATCAGGAATTTCAGAAAGTTAACAATCCTTTTCTTCTTCTACTAATATTAGGAGCATGGTCTCAAAAGCATTAAAAGTATGTTTCAAGTAAATCTGAGTAACGGTTCACATACGAAGGACAAGTGGGAGACTGAAACTGGCTCAAGCATGACTCTTGAACCTGGAGCAGGCATTTTAGAGAAGCAGATATCTGGAGAGTCCAGCTGGAACATTTTCACTTGATGTTCCAGAACAACACAAGTCATACTGTCAGCAGTCATACTCTGTGGCCATGCCTGCAACTAAGAGAGAGGGATATACACTATATCGCCAAAAGTATTCACTCACCCATCCAAATATTTGGAATCAGGTGTTCCAATCACTTCCATGTTCACAGGTGTATAAAATCATCACCTAGGCATGCAGACTGTTTCTACAAACATTAGTGAAAGAATGGCTTGCTCTCAGGAGCTCAGTGAATTCGCCAAACCCAGTCTGGGTTTGGCGGTTGCCAGGAGAACGGTACTTGTCTGACTGCATTGTGCCAAGTGTAAAGTTTGGTGGAGGGGGGATTATGGTGTGGACTTGTTCTTCAGGAGCTGGGCTTGGCCCCTTAGTTCCAGTCAAAGGAACTCTGAATGCTTCAGCATACCAAGAGATTCTGGACAATTCCATACTCCCAACTTTGTGGGAACAGTTTGGGGATGGCCCCTTCCTGTTCCAACATGACTGTGCACCAGTGCACAAAGCAAGGTCCATAAAGACATGGAGGAGAGAGTTTGGTGTGGATCAACTTGACTGGCCTGCACAGAGTCCTGACCTCAACCCCATAGAACACCTTTGGGATGAATTAGAGCAGAGACTGAGAGCCAGGCCTTCTGGTCCAACATCAGTGTGTGACCTCACAAATGTGCTTCTGGAAGAATGGTGAAAAATTCCCATAAGCACACTCCTAAACCTTGTGGAAAGCCTTCCTAGAAGGGTTGAAGCTGTTATAGCTGCAAAGGGTGGACCCACGTCAGATTAAACCCTATGGATGAAGAATGGGATGTCACTGAAGTTTATATGCCAGTCAAGGCAGGTGAGCAAATACTTTTGGCAATATAGTGTACCTGACATCATGAGCTACCCAAAGACCCTACAGTTGTTCCCCTTGGTGTACTACCCAGACCCACATCCTTTTAGCAGCAGCCAATAAAGTGTATTACAACCAGATGGCTGAGCCTGGCCGCCCCATCATTGAAGGTCTGTATCCAGAAGGTATTGGGGTTATATGAAATGGAAAAATCACAAATGCCTTATGGCTTCAGAGGCCAGGCATAGATGCCTGTACTGCCTCTGCTACTGCAGAAGGTTTTATATGGTCAACATGACTTACAGCCCAGTACTTGGTTAGTGTGTGTTTGGTTAGACCTTTTTCGTCCGCTTAATTAAATGAAATATATAAAATGAATTCAATTAAATTCTTACATTATTTCAATCTCAATTGTCTCTGTTTTTGAGTGACAAACTGCATGTATGCACACTAATATCTGCACCAGCAGCCTCTGATCATCCCAGCACAACACCCAGAACATCTCACACATACCAGCAGCTACCGCCTCATTCTCCACAAATGATGCTGATTGGTCAAAACCAGTTTTGGGTCTGGCACAGACATTGTGGGTTAAGCAGGACGTGGAGTCTGGCAAATCCACCATCAACAGTGACAGTAAACCCAGACAGGTTAGGAGGATTTCATCCACCTGGTAGCCCCCTATCATAACTGTTCTTCTGTCTCATTAGAACCTCCTCCATGGGTTCTCCAGCACGTCTCTCCAGGGATCCCACAGATCTCTGGGTTATCCAGAGGCACTTCAGCATAAAACTTGTGGAAACCCTGCAGGCTTTGTGGGTATGTGTAAGCACTTGTAGCGAGTTTATAGAAGAAAAGCTTATGGAGAAAGACAGGGCTGTAACAGCAGGGAGACCCCTGCCCAGAAAACATGCATCCAGTCTGAAACGGACGTTAGACTTTTTAGCCTGACTCCCCAAACCAAAAAACCACCACCTTCCTCACCCACACTAAAACAGACCCATGTAAACAGCTTGTCAGCACACATGGACATGTCTAGACACTCTCAGGCTTGTTTGACCTTTTGACCCAGTCTCAATCAGACAGAACCTCCAGAGGTCAAACACGAACACGCCACTCTAATCCCTCAGTGTGCTGAACCTGCTGACCCCAGGACTCCAGCAGGGCTTCAATGCAAACTGTTTTCTGACACACCATTGTGTGAAGGGTCCGAGCTGACGAAGCAGCCAATAAGAAGAAGACAAAGAGAGAGGAGGAGCATAAACACTGCCTTCTAAGAGAAAACTGTGAAAGAATGGAAGGATGAAGAGGAAAGGAAGATATTGGCATTTAATTTGATGATTTTTAAATAGATCTCTGTTATTTAAAATAAAAATATCTCACCACTAAAAAGAGAGAAAGGTGGGGTGAGAGGGCTTACATCTAACACCTCAGACCCAGTTCTGGATCTGGGGATACTTGACCCTAAAGTCCAGCTCCATTTGGGAACTGAACACAAACATACTGTGGTCAGATCCACTTGAAAAGGTGGTTTCTGCATGATTCATGTGGACATGAGCATGGTTCACAACTTACCCACAATTCCAAAAACATTGTACTGCAGAGCAAATCACTCCCTTTCTATCAGTCTTTGCATTTCCACTGCATATGCTCCAGTCCATCTCCAGGAGCTCCAGATACGCCCCAGGTCTATTTATAGCACTGGCTGCAGCCAAACCCCATAAATCTATACAAAGCAAGCATCTGGTCCACTTCTAACTCCTGAAAGTCAATCATCACTACGTCAACGCTACATGTCATCCTGTGGCTCAAGCAACAGGTCACTGGTCAGTCAGTGGGTCAAGGAGCTACTTTTGAGGAGAACCACACATCATTTGTAGAAAACATAAACCTTTTAACTTCTTAATGTCTTCACCCATGGCAGTTCAACCCTGGAAAGACAAAAATAATCAGTTGTTTCCTGCATCAACTGTTTCCCGGGATCTTATGATCTCCTGCTCCAGCTGCTCAGGGCTGTTCATACAGAATGCGGTGCAGACAGAGTTTGAGGACTTGGAGGTTCGGATGCTTTCACATGAAGAAAAATCATTCATACAGCATCCTGATGGGATTGCTTCCCCCTCCCCTGCTGGTCAGCTGTCACATCAGCATCACTGTTCTGAGCTCACTCCTGTACGAACACAGTCCAGTGGTGAGTGACAGTCTGCATGTAGCTACGACAGAAGAAGAGACACTACACTTCATACTTCCACATCTACCACGCTGTCAGGATGATGACATGGGCCCATGTTTCCTTACCATCCCCTTATCATCCCTAAGGCATTATAACAGTCTAGATAACGGGTAGAGTGTAATAATTTCCCCTGTGCATTTAGAAAAGTGTGGTGAGGTCATACAGCTGCTGCAGCTCTCTGTCCTGTTATCAGAGTCTACTCGAACTGTGACCCAGACCACCTCTCCATGTGGACTTGGGCCCAGTTCCCTAGTGGAGTTATTTACATCCACATTGACCAACTGAAAACAGACTTTGGGTTCAAGTGTGCCTGGATCAGGCCATGGCACCTTGACAATAATAAAAGCTTCAACAGAAGCCTGCAGGATGGACTCTACTGTCTGTATGAGCAGAAACAAATGCCAACCCCAATGGATGTCTCTTCGTTCTTCTGCATTTGGAGGATTTTGAACTACCACGAGCCTGGTCAATCAGATGTGAAAGGTTTACTGGGAACAGAATGTTGTGACTAGTGTATAAAATCAATCTAGAGGAAAGCAATCAATCAGAGGCACAGAATGTTGTGACTAGAGTATAAAAAAACTTAGAGGAAAATAATCATGCCTGGGCACAGAATGTTGTGACTACTATATATAATCACTGTTAGAGGAAAACAATTATGCCTGAGCACAGAATGTTGTGACTAGAGTATAAAAAAACTTAGAGGAAAAAAATCATGCCTGAGCACAGAATGTTGTGACTATTTTATAAAATTACTGTTAGAGGACGGAATCATTCGTAGGCACAGAATGTTGTGACTGGTGTATATAATTACTGTTAGAGGAAAACAATCATTCGTAGGCACAGTATGTTGTGACTGGTGTATATAATTACTGTTAGAGGAAAACAATCATTCGTAGGCACAGAATGTTGTGACTGGTGTATATAATTACTGTTAGAGGAAAACAATCATTCGTAGGCACAGAATGTTGGGACTAGTGCATAAAATCACTGTTAGAGGAAAATAATACTTCATAGGCACAGAATTTTAGGACCAGAGTATAAAATGACTGTTAGAGGAAAACAATCATGCCTGGGCACAGAATGTTGTGACTGGTGTATAACATCACTGTTAGAGGAAAACAATCATGCCTGAGCACAGAATGTTGTGACTTGTGAATAAAATCACTGTTAGAGGAAAATAATGCTTCATAGGCACATAATTTTGGGACCAGAGTATAAAATGACTGTTAGAGGAAAACAATCATGCCTGGGCACAGAATGTTGTAACTAAAGTATAAAATCACTATTAGAGGAAAACAAGCCTTCATAGGCACAGAATGTTGTGACTAGTGTATAAAATAACTGTTAGAGGAAAAAGATTATGCCTGGGCACAGAATGTTGTGACTGGTGTATAACATCACTGTTAGAGAACAGCAATCATGCCTGGGCACAGAATGTTGTGACTTGTGAATAAAATCACTGTTAGAGGAAAGCAATCATGCCTGGGCACAGAATGTTGTGACTAGTGTATAACATCACTGTTAGAGTAAAACAATCCTTCATAGGCACAGAATGTTGTGACTAGTGTATAAAATTACTGTTAGAGGACAGCAATCATGCCTGGGCATAGAATGTTGTGAATAGTGTATAAAATCACTGTTAGAGTAAAACAATCCTTCATAGGCACAGAATGTTGTGACTAGTGTATAACATCACTGTTAGAGTAAAACAATCCTTCATAGGCACAGAATGTTGTGACTAGTGTATAACATCACTGTTAGAGTAAAACAATCCTTCATAGGCACAGAATGTTGTGACTAGTGTATAAAATCACTGTTAAAGGACAGCAACCATGCCTGGGCACAGAACGTTTTGACTGGTAGTGTTATAGTGTTGACGCTGTATGGGCTTTGATCCCCTCACTCATGCTCTAAACCTTCTGACTCCTCTCGGAGCAGGAGCAGAGATGTTAGAAACAGAACTTAAAGAAAGCATACACTTTAGACTAGTTCTGCTTTTCCCTTTTCATGTAGGTCACTTTGGCTCTGTTAAATCCTCTTTTAGCTGTCACAGATTTACACTCATTAATAAGAAGAGTTCCTGTAAAAACATTGTGATTGTTCCTGCTCTGAACTACGTCAGGATCAGCAGACACAGCAGCATTCATGTGTTTCAGAGGCTATTTTTACCCAGCTGTACAAACAAAATGTTTTCTTTACATGAAGCTGAATGAATGAATTCATGTTCAGTGTTGCTGTGGAAATGCTGGATGTGACACCAAAGACTGAAAGAAGCCCTGTTGTTACAGTTCTGCCTCCATGTGAGCTCTGACTGCCCTGACCTGCTTTATTCTCAGAAATACAACAGCCATAAAAGAATCCAGCCATCACAGGATAACACTGATTCATCTGTGCCTCGGAGTCTGATTGAAGATTCACGAGTGTGGTTTATGACCAGGAAGTTAGACTGCAGACTGATCTACTGCTACTGTTGACTACAAAGACCAGGCCTGCTACTGTAACTACAAGTGAAACAAAGATCCAGGCATTCAGGGACACCCAGGATTCTGCTATCCAAATCTGTATGTGTGAACCATGAGAGCATGGAAGTTGTAGAACAGTTCTCCTACCTTGGCAGAGTAATCCATCGATCTGCTGTCTGTAAGGCTGAGATCAGCTGCAGACTTGGACTCCTGCATGGGCTGGTGTTTTGCTGAGAAAGGCAGTGTGGCGTTCCTGGTATCATTATTGTTAGACTGTGTGTCCGATGCTGACATGCTCGGGACAGCAGGGGAAGGAAGGGTCGGCTGCTTGATACAGGAACTGCAGCTGTGCTCTACAGGTATCTAACATGCTTTCCAGGACCTGATCCAGATCTCTGCCAGACATCAGGAGAAGCCATATGCATTGTGGAGGGGCAAGGTGGGAGGATACCTGGAGGGAGGGGGTATGGGCCTGGCTCAGGCCTGGACTGGGCCATCAGGAGGCCAGAGCAGTTCAGGACCAAGGTTGACATAGACAGCATTATGCTCCCATACCTGAGCTGACCTGTTGTCGAAAAGATCCTCTACAGGGTTTAGGTCAGACCAGTTTACAGGGGAACCATACACCCCAAACCACCACTGACTGTGGAAACTTTACATTGGACCTTAAGACCTGAAGGATTCTGGTCCTCTCCTGTCTTCCTCCAGACTCTGGGACCTGGATTTTCAAATGAAATACTAAATGTACTTTCATCTGAAAAGAGAACTTAGGACCACTGAGACCACAACAGTCTAGTCCTTTTAGTCCTTAGCCCAGGTCAGACTCCTCTGACATAGCATCTGGTTCTAGAGTGGTTTAACACCGGGACAGCTGTATAGTCCATGTCCGGGATCCATGTGTGAATAGTGGCTCTTGAAGCTCTGAGTCCAGTCTCAGTCCAATCCTTGTGAAGATTCCCAGATTCTTGAATGAGCTTCATTCCTAAGTCTTCTCAGGGTTGTGGTTCTCCCTGCTCCTTTAGAGTCACCTTTCCATGAAAGTGCATGGATCCAGCACAGCCAGCTTCTCTAGCAGTGACCATCTATGTCTTACCCTCCTTTTAGAGAGAACCCAGAGAATGGACCCTGATAAACCAGAGACTGGACCCTGATAAACCCAGAGACTGGACCCTGATAAACCAGAGACTGGACCCTGATAAACCCAGAGAATGGACCCTGATAAACCAGAGAATGGACCCTGATAAACCAGAGAATGGTCCCTGATAAACCCAGAGAATGGACCCTGATAAACCAGAGAATGGACCCTGATAAACCAGAGAATGGACCCTGATAAACCCAGAGAATGGACCCTGATAAACCAGAGAATGGACCCTGATAAACCAGAGAATGGTCCCTGATAAACCCAGAGACTGGACCCTGATAAACCAGAGAATGGACCCTGATAAACCAGAGAATGGACCCTGATAAACCCAGAGAATGGACCCTGATAAACCCAGAGAATGGACCCTGATAAACCAGAGAATGGACCCTAATAAACCCAGAGAATGGACCCTGATAAACCCAGAGAATGGACCCTGATAAACCCAGAGAATGGACCCTGATAAACCATGTTTACAAAAATGATGAGTAGCACATAAAAGGAAAGCTATTAGACATTAAAAAGTCTTATGGCTGCTTGCAGACAAGACTTAAGGTAGCGTTCAGTCCTGTGCCTTTGGGGGTCAGCCTGTGACTGATGGTGTTCTGTCAAAACACCACAAGAGCGTGAAGTGGATGTGACGGGTTATTACCCACGCCAATGAAACCGACAGGGGGTTATGTAAAGGGCTCTGTATCTTTCTTTCTTTGTATGTGTACGAGATAACTCGAGAACAGTCAGATCTTCACCAAACTTTCAGGAAATATTGGGATAGTGACAGGGAAAAGTTGATTATTTTGGTGATGATCCGCGCACCCGTTCGGTTGTTCTGGGACTTCGAAATTTTGAACACCGTAGTAACCAATGGGAGCGTGAGTTCCTCGGTGGCACTGCTTAGGCGTGGGTCTGCCGCCTCAGACGACTATTCTAGTTTATTATTGAGTGCAGTTTATTGGGAATTTGCATCTCAACCCCTGCTCAATTTTGTCCTGCTGGGCTCCAATAATGGGGCATGCATTTTTATGTTTTTTTTTTTTTTTTTTTTTACCAATTGGTTGACTCTGTTCTTATCTGCTGAGCCAGAAGCCTCCCCCCAGCAGACCGCCCCAGAGAAATGAGCACTGGCCACGACAGTGTTCTAAAAGGTGCACAACAGAGGTTTAGGGACGTTGAAAGAGCGTAGCCTCCTCAGGAAGAACAGACTGCTCTGACCCTTCATGTGGCTGGACCAGTCCGGCTTGTTGTCCAGCTTGTTGTCCAGCTTGTTGCCCAGCTTGTTGTCCGGCTTGTTGTCCGGCTTGTTGCCCGGCTTGTTGTCCGGCTTGTTGTCCGGCTTGTTGTCCGGCATGTTGTCCGGCTTGTTGCCCGGCTTGTTGTCCGGCTTTTTGCCCGGCTTGTTGTACAGCTTGTTGCCCGGCTTGTTGTCCAGCTTGTTGCCCGGCTTGTTGTCCAGCTTGTTGCCCGGCTTGTTGTCCAGCTTGTTGCCCGGCTTGTTGTCCAGCTTGTTGCCCGGCTTGTTGTCCAGCTTGTTGTCCGGCTTGTTGTCCAGCTTGTTGCCCGGCTTGTTGTCCAGCTTGTTGTCTAGCTGTACTCCCAGGTATTTGTAGTTGGAGACCAGCTCCTCTGCTATGCCACTGATGGTAACTGGGTGAGGCTTAGCCCTTCTCCTCCTGAAACAACACAAAGAGCTCAGGAACCTAAACAACTCCATACTAAACAAAAGAACACCCAGGACCATGACAGGTGGCTATTACTCAGGTTGAAAATATTCCATGGCTATCACAGCTTATCTTTACAGGTGATCATGGTTTTGTTGACCTCCATGGGCCCCCAGAAAGTTCTGCCCTTCTTCCCCTCTTATAGGTGGTAGAGGCAAGACACATGTATCTGCTGAACACACTGGAAATGAATAAAAGAACAAAATCAAGACACAGAAAGACAATTAGATGCTATATAAAATAAATTTTTAATAATAACTCATAAGCTTCTAATTGTGCTAATAGATGAAGAAGGAAGGAATGGTTGGAAATACACCAGCTCATCATAAATCTACAGCTCACTGGAGGTGAGCGAGTCTTATCTTTGAGTAAAAATGGAATGCGCATGTGCACATTGTGTTTGCATAATGTGGATATGAGTCTGGTCCAGTGATCTCTCTTCCTTATCTGACAGTAAACACATGACTGAATCATATCACAATAAATGGGACTCTAAGGGGGCTTGAAGTCAAAATACCAGCAGGTCAAACCTCCAAACCCTCTCTGTGATAAACAGGAAGACAATAAAGACCTGACAAAGACCATTTTTTTCCACTTTGAACCAAACTATCGTGAGTTATTTTGATCCACAGATACGAGGACAAGGGTCAAAGTTTGGATGTTTCACAATCAATGGCTGTAAAACTTTTCTACTCTGGTGCTCTGGTGCAATAAAAACATTCATCTCATTGTATTTTACAAGCTGCATTAACAAAGTGATGATAAAGTTTCTCATTTTTTGCAGAATCATGTGATTGTCACGTGAAAATAATCCCTCCTTGTCCTTTGTAGTAAACAGAGCCTTTTGAATTCATCACTCAGCTGCAGGAATCATTTAGAAAGTTAATATTAAATCCCTCATGCTGACCCAGTTCCATCCAAATCCCCCTCTTACACACTGACAGGTTTGGCTCTGGTTCCTGTTAATCATGTGAGAGCTGGAGGACCGTCCAACTGTGAGATCAGCAGGTGTTTTAGAGAGCTGTTGTCAACCTTTTTGGCATACGCTCTGTTACTTTACAACTCTGCACGCTTCACCAGAGGACACAAATAACTCCCCGAGTGTTGACCCACAACTGAGACTCTATGTAAGCCGTCTGATCCTGGACAGTGAGGCCTGGTCATGCACAGTCTGACAAAGCTCTAAAGGCTTTGAAAAATCAGAATAGGCTTTTACTGTCAGCACTCAGAGACTTGGGGGAACTTCTGAGTCATACTAGGGTAGGGAGGGGGACTTTTGTCCAGGATAATGGTTCCACAGTCTCTCCTGGAGGTCAGCCAGAGTGTTTACCATTAATGCACAAAAAAGTGAGTAAAATCATCTGACCATTCTTGCAGTGAGTAGTTCTGAGACCTCCCTGCAGCTGTTCCCACACTTCTTTGTTTTCTTTGCCAAGAAAGAGCTGTGTTTGAAACAAACTCGTCTTTCTGTGCTCGGAGAGAGTTTTGGCAGAACTTCTAAGCTCTTCGAAGCTGACAGGAGCAGTAGATTCAGGTGATGATTACTTCAGCCAACTAGGTTATGTTTTCTCTGCAGATGTCTGCAGGATGGCCGGGAAACTGCTGACCTTATTGTTCAGAACTTGGCTGGATTTGTGCAGCATCACCTGAGTAAAAGCCCAATGGGTTTTAGACCTTAATCTGGCCACATTTCATGATTTTTAAGCCCAAGTTCAAGTCACATTTTCCCCCTTTGAAAATCGGGGCATAGTCTGATTCGATGACTAATTGTCCAAATTATTCTCCACTGGGGGAGTCTAAAACCCCAATATGAGAAGTGGAGATATCTCAATAAGAATCAAACCAAGCATAAAACACAAAGCAGAGAAGAACAGACAGAGAGGCTTTCAGGTCAAAGTTGAAGGAGAAGTGGAAGATTTAAGAGAGGAAAAAAGAGCTAAGACAGTGAAAGACAGAAGACATCACATGCCTGTAAAAATGAGTTCATAGAAGATGTCACGGATTCTACGTGCCTTATCACCTCTGGCAGGTCGTTCAAAAGTCAGGGTGCCCTGACGGAGAGGGCCCTGTCACCTTCAGTCTTAAACCTCGACTTTGGAACAACCAGGAGGCCCGAGGATCTAAAGCCTGATATATGCTTCGACAACGTAGCTATGTGTAGCCCTCTGTGTTGACGTAGACCCCTATGCTGTAGCCTGATGCGCACCTCTAAAAATTCCTAACTATGTGTTGCGGCGACGCAGACCACAAGGGCTGTGATTGGTCCGCTCAAAACGTGATTTCTTCACCCAGGTCCCTCAGTGGGCGAACCAGTGTGGTAAATTCCTCCGTCCTCAGCCTCGACTCATTTAGCGGTGGTACAGACCGCCTCCGCAAACGTCTTCCCTGTCGCCTGCGCTTTAACATTTGCAACAAAAGAATTTGTTTGCCGATATCGATGAGCTCCAACTCTAAACACACCCGCTCCACCTTAGTCGCCATGACCGGAAGATAAACAAGGATTCAGATGTGATCCCTCTGAAACCACACACACACACACACACACACACACACACACACACCCCTACACACACACACACACACAGCCACACCCCCCTAGCAGCATGGCGGTGAATTGCAGAGCGACGCATTCCCTCGACGCAAAACTTGGAATGGTCAATGACAGCATTGCGTCGGCGACGCAGAAGCATAAATGTGGCTTAAGGCTGCAGCCTGGCCCGTAGGGGGTTAAAAGTTCTTAGGTAGCTTGAGCCAGGCCCTTAAGTGCATTTTTTTAATTTCATATTTTCAAATTTGCATCTCACAAATGACCTAATCTCATGGTTTTGACTTTTGACAACATATTTTGACCTTTAAGATTCATTATTTTAGATTTTCTCTCATATTTTGATCTTTTAACCCGTAATTTCAACTTTCCAGCTCATAGATTTGCCTTTTTATAAAGGGTTACTGACCCATGGTAGAAGCACAAAACTCCACATGAAAGGACAAAACGGAGACAAATCAAACCCAGATCATCCTCTTCCAGCAGTTCAGAACAATAGCTTCAGGTGTGTTTGTTCTGTTTTATAGCATGGCAGTAGTTTCTACTCGCCGGTCAGGTGTGATTCTGTAAATACCTTGAAACTCCTCAGTCTCGCGGGTCTAACAGTCCAGCGGTGCTGCTGCTGCACTGCAAACGCAGTCAGTGGGCGTTGATGGACAACGGGGCACACAGTCAAACCCCAGCACAGCCGTGATGGAGCAGAGACGGACCCAGCGGAGGTCTGGAGTTACACAGTCCCTATGACAGATACACCTTTCACCTTAGAATAGTACATTCAAAGTTGAACCAACCCCAGCTTCCATAGACTCCACCCTTGCTGTGTTACAGGTGTGCAGCACAGGTGGAGTCTGCAGAGAGTAACTTTATCCACTGGCAGCGTTCACAGAGCGCTCTGCAGCCTTGAGCTGCTGGAGACCTGAGAACACAGAACTATAAATTCACACAGAAACAGTTAAACCACAGATTATCTGTCCTTCATTCCAACATTTCATGACTTTTTTTCCTCTCCCATGGATGAGCAAGTCAGGAAGTTCAAAGGTTTCTACAAACAATGTGAGGTTTCAGGTAGAATTCTGTGGTTTTCCACCTAAAAGGTGAACCTTTCTTTGTCAATGGTGCTGTAACTCTGTGACTGACCTCTGACCTCTGGAGTCTGTGCATTGTGATGTAGTGTGAAGTCTACCTGATTCTTCATGTTTCTCCAGCTGTTTGGATCGATCTGCTGTACGAGGATTTGGCTGCGGCTGGTGTAAAAAATTGACCTTGTGTGTAACTCGAGCGGAGCGGAGCGGTGTGGCGCCTCAGACCTGAGCGTGTGTAGTGGAACTGCAATGATTGACTAGAAATTGAGCACTTCATCAGAGTATGAGGAGACTGGAGGTGAGTCACCAGGACAGACAGGAGAGGATTTCAGCTGTCCTCCATGTTTGTTTATCCACTGAAGTCACATTTGATCATGTGTCTGTGAGATCTGTGTTGAGGAAAGATCTGCTAGAAAGGGAGAGACACCAAAGTACTGATTCTTTCAGTCATCTGTGGTCGTGTCACGATAACTTATCATTTTAATAAATATAAATGTGACTCTCTCTCTCTCTCTCTCTCTCTCCATGACACAGACCAGTGAAGTGGGTGACCTGGATACCAACATCACGTGAGAAGTGTTAATGCCTCTCTCTTTGTCTTCCTCCTCATATGTTCCTCGCCTTCTGTTAATAATAATATTAATAATATCTTGGATTTATGTAGCGCCTTTCAACACATAGACATGGAGAGACTCTGTGAGGACTAAGATGAGTGTGGGGGGGGTTGGTGAAGACTGTAGGCTGTGGTAAACAGGTGGTGCTTAAGATGGTTTTTGAAAATGTCTAGAGATGGAGTGCTACGAATGTCTGCAGGAAGAGTGTTCCAGAGGGTGGGGGCTGCAGCACTGAAGGCTCTGTCTCCATAGGTTTGGAGTTTGGTTAAGGGAATGGAGAGCAGGCCAGTCTGAACACTAAGGGTATACTCACACTAGACCATCCGTATCGTGCCTGGACCTGTTTCAGCCTAAAGTCCAGTACGTTTGGCCAGTGTGAGTGCAATCATTCCGTGCTTCAGGGAGGCACGCTTCGCGGCCCCGGCACGGAAGGACGAGTTGGGCCTAGGCACGGCACGGATGCAAATAAAGGAGCACAAGCACGGGAATCTAACCTAACAGGAAGTAACAACAGAGGAACCCGCTTCAGAGCAAGCAGAGCACACCAGGCAGCAGCTGCATGTGCAACAGACTGCCCTAAAGAGAGGCAGAGAAGACAGGATTTTTTTCTAGAGAGATGGAGAGACAACTATACATTTGGTCTCATTTTATTTCAACAAGTTTTAAAGATTTCATAAGAGCTGAAGAATTTAACTTTGCACTACTACGACCTCGTTCTAATGGATCTCAGTCCTGTCCACATTTCTGACCAGTTTCTAGCAGTCAGGCTTTAACGACTGTGAGAGGATTTTGGGTTTGCGAAATAAAGCTTCTTCTCTTGATTGAGCCACAAACAGCAGCTCACAGGATAACAACCACCTGTTGGGGTTAATCACACGGATGATTTAACCTCTCCTATTATAAAATTATAATGCCAAACTATCATCCACTGAATTAATTTACCTTTAATCCCATTTCATGCCATCAAGAGGTGAAATTGTGGTCCTCATCGCTGACATTTGAACGGAGCATTGTTTATTAACCGTTTGGTGTATTCACCTCCAGCTCTCTTGTTAGATGGTTAAAATCGCTCTCATCACGGTTAAAAAATCTTTAAATGAACATTTAATCCTCCTCTGGACACAGGCTGTCCTAGGACAGGAGAGCTTGTTTGCTGCAGCAGGCATCCATAATTGCACAGATGTCCACAGTTCATAACGCACAAAGGAATGCCAGGAGAATTCAGATAGTTCACAGACACGCAGAGGAATGACTGTAGGGGCTCGTACGAGTTAAAAAGTCCAGGTTTCATTCAGCAGAGGTGCTTGGGACTGATGAGGCTCCAGATTATATGCTGTCTCTCCACTATGAACCGCTCTCTCTCTCCTCACTGGGCTCTGTATAGTTAACATACTGCTGATCCCAGGCCTGGATGTGTTGAGTGGTGTGAGTGCAGGCCAAAGGCGGGGCAGGGGAGGGAGTCAAATGGGTTTCAGCACAGTTACAATAAGGCACGGTACGGATGGCCTAGTGTGAGTGCGCCCTAAAGGTTGCGAGATGTGTGTGTATTAGTGGAGGAGATCAGAGAGGTACTGAGGAGCCAGGGCACGGAGAGATTTGTATGCTAGGAGGAGGATTTTGTAGTGGATGCGGGACCTGATAAGAAGCCAGTAGAGGTGGATGAGGGTCAGAGTGATGTGTAAGACACTTCCTATCACCTACATACAGTGCAGTGCTGGATTCCTTCCACAAACGATCCAAACAACACCCCCACCAGAGAACAGAGGACCAAAGAACATGTGACCTTAACAACCTGGGAAATGCCCACTTAGCCACACCCCCAGAGGGAACGACTCTGCTAATGGCTGTCAGGTGACCACACAGCTCATCTGCATGGTAATGGTCATCCTTTGTTATATCCTCTGACCCTTCCCCAGTCACCCTCAGAACTGAAGAAGCCTTTTGATCAGCGTTGGAACACTCACGTTTATGCCTGAGCACTCCAGGTCTGACTTGTGTCTGAACAGGGGGTACAAATTGTATTTTAGCGTCAAAAACATTCATTTTTTAGTTTTTCAGTGAAACTCATGGATGGTTTTGTGTCTCGGGGCTCTCTGGATCACTGAAATCAATCTCAGACATCTGTGATCATTAGTTTACCAGGTGAGCCCAATTAAAGGAAAACTACTGAAGAGGGATGCTCCACATTATTAAGCAGGCCACAGGTTTCAGCAGTATGGGAAAGAAAAAGGATTTCTGCTGCTGAAAAGCCTCAAATAGTACAATGCCTTGGACAAGGTATGAAAACATGAGATATTTCAAAAAGTGACCTAATGAGGAAGAAAAGCAGTGGCTAAACCTGCCAGTCTTGTTATATATTCCAGCACATTCCTAGCAGTGAAGCAGCCGTTCACCATGAATTTTACCTCACGTTAGATCCTGTGACGATGGCGGCTGCACGCACTTGTGCTTCTGAGAAATGTTTTTTTGGCACTGGTAGACGATGCAGCGACCTTTTTTAGATGAAAGAATACTAAATTTAGGCTTAAAGACCAGATTTTATGATACATCTCCTTTTTTTAAGACCATATCAGTCCTTCAGGTGTTTCTCCACAGCCTGATCATGTGACTAAAACACAGTTTACCTAAAGGACTGGAAAAACTGAGCTTCTTTAAGTTGATAAGATGACAGAAGAAACCAGGGCATCAAGTTAACAGTGAGGTGTTACTATGAGTGACTCTGCTGTTCCTTAGCCACATGGAGAAGGATGGCGTTTCTGAAACCGGGGATCAGTTTGAGTTCTAAAGAGACAAACATAAATCAAAATATTCACTCAAGAAGTTTACTGACCAACAAATACTCCATCCTCTTTATCTGTAAGGGAAATATTCACACTGATGGTGAAGGCTGCAGGTAGAGGGGGCATGCTTCAGACCACTTTAGCTCACAACATTTTACTGGCATGATCGAAATGTAGATTTAATGTTTTTACTCTCTTAAATCTTAAAAAGTATAAAGGTCATTTTCAGTGTTTGGGTGGAACTACTGGTGATATTTGCAGTGATTTTATGTGCAGTAGTTCTCACACTGGGAGAACAGCTCATTGGTGTTTCATCTGCCGTACTGATTTTCCTGGGCTCACCTCTGGGTCCTGGCACTTCTGACACAAAGATCCAGCTTTAAAATTAAAATCTAATTCTACTGAACACTCGAGTCTTACCATGGCATTAGGTCGAATACAGATTTTGTTGTTTCAGAAGTCACAGTCTTCTTTAAGCCAAATACATTGATTTATGCAGGGCTGAATCATCAGGTTGTTTTCTGCATCACTTTTCTTAGAGCGAGTCTACACTGTCGGCTGCTCTTTACAAACATGAACATTACCCCCTCTCATGGTCTGGTGCCTCTTCTTCACTCTGACTGTCAGCAGTGAACTGTTGGAGGCACCGCAGCTGCAGCAGTGATTCACAACAGTTCCTGTTTATTATTGTATGCATGCATCTATATAACACCACATTATTGACTGAACTGATTCCTAAACCTGGACGGTGGTTTGCATGCTAGAAGCCTTGTTTTATGTTGTATGTCTGTACTGCTAGCTTACCTGAGTCAGCTCCACCTGGCATGTTTCCATCAAGCTGCAATCTTGTTCTATTATTTCTTAGGTATTAAGTTTGGCACATTTAGTCGCATCAGCTTCTAAAAGTTGTTTTTTTAATCTAACCTTTTCAACTTGCTTTTGCTCTGTTTACTGATACTGATTGGCCAGAGAAGCATATAGAGATGGGAGAGGGAAATAGAGAGGGCAAAAGCTACCCGAACAATAGGTTCTCATGCCCATGCCGAGTGCAAACCGTATTACCTACTTACCCTCAGTGTACCAGTGGCCCTAAAAGAAGCCTGGTTCACTAGAAATTCTCCTGGTTCTCCAGATTAGCCTCTCCAGGCCTGAGAGTGGCTACCATTATTAAATCATCCATCCATACGCAATAACATGTCCCTGATGCAGCAGTGGGAGCTGCCTGGAGTGCAGTGTCTTGCCAATAGACATGTCGACATCTGACTTAGAGGCTTGGGATGGAACCCATAACTCTACCTACTGAGCTACTGACAATGATGCTTGTTCCTGTGTTTCTCAAACAAAAAGGCTGATTTCAACCACTAATAAAAGCATGCCATTGTTTCAACCAATAAGGGACAAGCTAAATTTTGCCACAGTCCTATAAACCACCACTAGGTGGTGCTGCACCTTACCTTCTTATTTTTTTTTCTGTATAAATTAGCCATGGATGTGTATCTGCTGAATTCAGAAGCATTTTTAAAGTTATTCCTCCTGAACAATTACAGCTGCACCTTTTTTCCTCTGCAGCCACATGCACCTTGAGCTCTGGTTGATCTTTATTAATCTGTACATGTATGTGACAAATGAAAAGGATTTGATGAATCCCTGTCAAACCTGCTTTTCAAACATAAATGCTGTGTCCTCAGATTCCCTTATAAAAACTGATAGAAGGATGACAGCGGAAATAAACAAAGAGAGAGGTGAAACATCCACCCAACCTGCTGCCACACCTTCACACACCTGAGTAAACTCTGTGAAGAGCGTCTATTAAATCAGATTGATGGTTTCAGGCTGTAAACGGGCATTCAGGAGGAAAACAACCGTTTGGGCGTCTGTTTGTTTGATCACTTCAAATCCAGCCAAGATTTTGAAAAGTACGATCCATGAAGTCCCAGCCCAGATACAGAGGCCCCATATTCTTGACTGTTTTATTTATTATCTTTTTATTAAAATTCTGAAACGTTTTAATACAGACAGAGGAGAAATATTCATATACTATCTTTAGTAAAGCAATAAAGGATGTATAGCATACACTTTGAGGTCGGGTAGACTGATTTATTTCTCAGAGATATTTTCATTTTTGAACCTGTATTTCAGAGTTCAACCAAAGTCAGCTTCTTTGAACTGCTGTTCCTCAAGTGGCCACTAGGGGCTAGCCTGAAAACAGAATCAGTCCCCTCTTGACTCAGTGTTAAAATGCCAAACTTCCCTGCAGAGTTCCACATTTTCACAGCCTGATAAAGACACTGCTGGGGTCTTGGCAGCTCGTTTCTCCTTTAAAGAGCTCAGAAGTACCCCCCACTTTTTTTGGTGACTCTGGTTCCAGATTCAATATTTGTCATTCAAATCCCTCATAGACATTTGGCAAATTCCCTCTTACAACACTATACACATACAAACCAGGCTAACCAGCTCTCTGAATACTTATGATGATACAACATTTGATTTGGCACAAACACTGTGTTTGAACAGGAGAAAAGGCAAAGGTGCATAAAGTCAACACCAATGGTAGGAGGTTAGTGATTGGTAGATTATGTCTTTGTTGGAACAGTGTGAAACTTAAACTGTTGGAAAGCCTTGTTACAACAAATAGATACTCTACCAAATACTAATGCCTTTCTTTTTGTGCTCAGTTTATTTCATTATAAGAATGAATGAACTATGTATCCCACAATTCATTAGGATTCATTTTTATTCTTTGTTGAGTATATTTTTTCAAACTTTAAAACCATTGATGTACATTTTTTTCCTCTATCTTTACAGTAGTGTTCACATTTTAGATATCCATCCACCCACCCACCAATCCATCCATCCATGCATCCATCCACCCATCCATCCATCAATCCATCCACCCACCCATCCATCCATCCATCCATCCATCCATCCATCCATCCATCCACCCATCCATCCATCAATCCATCAATCAATCCATCCATCCATCCATCCATCCATCCATCCACCCACCCATCCATCCATGCATCCACCCACCCATCCATCCACCCATCCATCCATCAATCCATCCATCTGCCCACCCACCCATCCATCAATCCATCAATCAATCCATCCATCCATCCATCCATCCATCCACCCACCCACCCATCCATCCATCCATCCATCAATCCATCCATCAATCCATCAATCAATCCATCCATCCATCCATCCATCCATCCATCCGCCCACCCACCCACCCATCCATCCATCAATCAATACATACATCCACCCATCCATCCATCCATCAATCCATCCATCATCCACCCACCCACCCACCCATCTATCCATCCATCCATCAATCCATCCATCCATCCATCCACCCACCCACCCATCCATCCATCCATCCATCCATCCACCCATCCATCCATCCATTCATCCATCCATCCATCCACCCATCCATCCATCCATCCATCCATCCATCAATCCATCCATCCATCCATCCATCCACCCATCCATCCATCAATCCATCCATCAATCCATCCATCCATCCATCCACCCATCCATCCATCCATCCAGCCACCCATCCACCTATCCTGATTAGATGCCCGAACCACCTTAGCTGGCACCTTTCCACATCAAGGAGCAGCCATTCTACTTCAAGATCCTTCCGGATGTCCAAGCTCTTCACCTTATCCCTAAGGCTAAGCTAAGCCACACATTTTAAATAATAATGCTGAAACATCATTTATTTATTGTTTCATACTAAAGCGGCAGGGACCATCATCATCAGCAGTCCACAGTCTTAGGTCGCTGCCCCTGTAGCCAAGGCAGAGACCCCACCAATCAGAGATGTTGCTATGACCCATGAGGATTGTGGGTACTGAAGTATTTTCAGATAAACTGTGTTCGTCTAGAACAAGGCTGATATCTTATACACATTTGTCTTCTAAGGGACCTTATCCCATCGTCTCACATCCAGGTAAGTCTCGCTCAGATTCTTCTGAAGATATAGCTGAAAATTAAAACCACTTTGGAGAATTGAGAATGGGAATTTACTTCCAGAAACACACATGCCTTTAACACGGGGAATGCTGCCATCACCACCAGGCCTGCTTGTGTCTGCCTCAGTTGGACCCAAACTGGATAAGGCGCTCTGCACATGCTCCACAATCTCTGCACCAGGAGGTCAAATGGCATAATTGCTAAGCATTTATGAGGTTGTGTTATTGTCTGCCTTTGGATTTGCCACCGCTAGAGGTTATGGCAGTTGATAACTCAGCTGAAGGGGTTGGTGCCCTGTGCCTCTGGGGCCTCAGGACATGAGGTTTCTTCTCCCACGCCCTTAACTTGCACACAGGCACTTGTGCTTGAAGGAACCATGTAGAGTAGTATTCCTGACGCTGCAGCGATAGACGAGCTGTCATGTGAAGGTGACGGAGCAAAGCCTTCAAGATTCTTGTCAAGAGAGGGAAATTCCTGTGCAGCAAACATCAGCTGAATGTTGACAACTGATTCCCAACTGTTTCAGCTCAGCCTGAGGCCTGAGTCAGTGCCTGGAATGTGACTGCTCTCCAAAGAACAGAAGTCACATCCAGGTGGTCAGGTGGGACAAAACCTGGGGGGATGGGACATGGGCCTGGATATACAGGACAAGCTAGCCGCTTGCTTACTTAGCTGAACAGGAAAAGGGTCCACTGTTCAATAATCCCACTGTATGCATGCTTGAACAAGGAGAGTAGTCCAGTGAATCTAGCTGTAGCTAGAACTGGAACAGAACTAGAACTTTGGTACAAATGAATAAACAGCGATTTTCAATCTGGTTGTTATAGAAACACAGCAGCATGTGAGCAGATGTTTTCTCCAGAAACTCTTTTGTCAGAATTAAAAAGTTTTTTCTCAGCTGTGACTTCATGGTACTGAGCTGACTGTAATGTATTGCTGTGTTTGGTAAATCTCCATGTAATCCTTCCTGCTGATCATGTTCATTCAACATGAAGTCACGATTTTAGATTAGAATAAAGGAACAGCTTTAATTCCAGATCAACATCACAGTCAGCTGAAGGATCACAATGTGGAGCGTGTCTGTGTGGCAACATAGCCGCCATTGTGCTAAGACCCAACACCTGCTGCAGAGGATCACTGCAGAGACCAGACCAGGTCCCTCACAGGGACAGAGGATCACTACAGAGACCAGACCAGGTCCCTCACAGGGACAGAGGATCACTACAGAGACCAGACCAGGTTCAGAACAGGGACAGAGGACCACTACAGAGACCAGGGTTATTGAAGTTTCCCTTTGTTAAAAAGGTGTGTGGATAAAATAGAAGATCTTCCATGTACAGTCTAATAAAATACAGAAGCCCTTGGAGGATGTTTATTTTTTAGTGGTGAGTAAATTTGGGTGGTTTTCTCATGTTCCTGCCTTGTTTCAGAGGGATTCGGGGGTTCATGGTATTCAGCCCAAGGTCCAAGGGTAAACCCCAGCTCCTGCAGTCACTTCTCAAAACCGGGCATGGCACTGAACCCCAAATGGCTCCCACTGCAGTGTCAGTGTGTTATCAACAGATTTAGTTCAGCTGAAGGGAGACTTTGTAGAGAAGCCTCCGCCATCACCGTGAGCATAAGTAAATGTGATCTACAGATTTTAAATTAGGGTTTGGATGTCAGACAACTGAAAGAGATCTGCACAAGCTCAACTCCATTCACTTCATCCCTCCATCTTCCTCTTATCGGGGGATTCCAACTCCTGGGGGACCTGGAGGTGTTTCTAGACCAGATAGGATATACAGGATAATCCCTCCCTCTGGGTCTTCCCCGAGGTTTCCTCCAAGCTGGATGTTCTTCAACTGACCCCTTTCAAATTGAGGTGGCAGCTCTACTCTTAGTTCCCTCCAGGTGTCTGGACTCCTCACCCTTACCCTAAGGCTGAGCCCAGACACCCTCTGGCTAAAACTCAGAGTTTATGACCATAGGTGAGGGTAGGGATGTAGATCGACTGGGAATTTGAGAGCTTTGCCTTCTGCTCAGTTCCCTCTCCACTAAAACTTACCCACACAACGCCCGCAGTCTTGACGACGCTGCACTGATCCACCAGCATGGTCAACGCCTTGGAGGTTCCAATTCTTTTCATGACCGATTCATACATCCCTGGAAACTGCCCCCGTGCCTGCAGGAGGTCCGAGGCAGAGGAAGCCAACAGCACCACATAATCCTCAAAAAGCAGTTAAAATTCTGAGATCTCTGGACCAGAAACCCCCTGTGCCTCAAGATCCTGTCCATGAAACTCACAAACAGAACTGGGGATAAGGGGCAGCCCTGGCAAAGCCCAGCATGCACTGGAAATGTGCCAGACTTACAAGGACCTGACGGCTCGCCACAATGGCCCCAGGACGCCATAGTCCCCCCATTACCCCTCGAGGGACACCATTATTTATGAAGTCCATTTTTGTAAATACCTAAGGATAACAATACCTGTTTCCCATGAAGACAGGATCATTTCCAAAGATCAGTGTAAATGAACTCATTATTACTGGAAGACCAGCTTTGTTAACTCAAGATTAACAGATAAAGCTGAAATCTCAAGCAAACAAACAAAATGTAACTTTTATCAGAGAAAATGGAGTTCAACTGTAAGGATGCATGTCCTATCATGCCTCCATTAGTAACAGAAAGAAGCACACTTGTCTCTTTTCTTGACTTCTGCAGAATATCAAAGCTCTGAGATGAAGGTTGTCCTCTCTCGCAGTAGTTTTAACCATGTATTTCATATTCAGCTGCTGCCCCCTGCTGTTGACTATACGAATTACAACCAGTCCTCAAATAAAGACAGGATATCTCCTCATCATGTTGGAGATTTAAACTCCACAGTCTGCAACAAAACTCTCAAGCTTCTCAAGTATGAAGATTTACGATTTTGTTCTACTAAACTCATTATAACTTAATCCAATCAAGGTATTTATATGATCAATAGACACTAAAGAGAACATTCACTATTAATTGTGCTACTTCATTTGGTTAAACAAATGCTGAGCAGACGCTTAATGGTAAAACATTTTCTTTCTTTACAGCAGAGAGCAGTTTTAGTCAGCTTTGTGAGGCACACTTTGCAATTTAGTGACTAAATCAGTCAAAAACATAGAGATCATCAGACAGCTAAGGCTCAGTGTCATAACGAAACCTTTACATATCGGAGGAGTTTTTGAGAAAATCTGAGAAACTTCTGCAGAACTCCATTATTAGTTGTTTCTTTGTCTCTCAGGCTTAATGTTCAGTTTATTTCTTATCCTAAGAACAGAGAGGAATCCAGCAGCGAAAGAAAATTACAGACACATTTTAATAAGTCATGATTCTGTCTGCACACATGAAGATGCTTTCTTAACGTCTGTCTAGGCAGTAAAAAACACTGCTGTCTTTCTCATCAACTGTCCCTAAGATGTTTGCATGTAGAATTCCATGTCTCATAACACGAGGTTGGCAATTTCTCTGATGTAAATGAACAAGACATCGGTTCTCTGACAGAGCAGACTACACCAGGATCCCAATGATGGAATCATGGCTGGAAAAAGACAGGATCATGGCTGGAATAAGACAGGATCATGACTGGAATAAGACAGGATCATGGCTGGAATAAGACAGGATCATGGCTGGAAAAAGACAGGATCATGACTGGAATAAGACAGGATCATGACTGGAATAAGACAGGATCATGGCTGGAATAAGACAGGATCATGACTGGAATGAGACAGGATCATGACTGGAATAAGACAGGATCATGGCTGGAATGAGACAGGATCATGGCTGGAATGAGACAGGATCATGGCTGGAATGAGACAGGATCATGGCTGGAAGAAGACAGGATCATGGCTGGAATAAGACAGGATCATGGCTGGAATAAGACAGGATCATGGCTGGAAAAAGACAGGATCATGGCTGGAATGAGACAGGATCATGGCTGGAATAAGACAGGATCATGGCTGGAATGAGACAGGATCATGACTGGAATAAGACAGGATCATGACTGGAATAAGACAGGATCATGGCTGGAATGAGACAGGATCATGGCTGGAATGATACAGGATCATGGCTGGAATGAGACAGGATCATGGCTGGAATAAGACAGGATCATGACTGGAATGAGACAGGATCATGGCTGGAAAAAGACAGGATCATGGCTGGAAAAAGACAGGATCATGACTGGAATAAGACAGGATCATGACTGGAATAAGACAGGATCATGGCTGGAATAAGACAGGATCATGACTGGAATGAGACAGGATCATGACTGGAATAAGACAGGATCATGGCTGGAATGAGACAGGATCATGGCTGGAATGAGACAGGATCATGGCTGGAATGAGACAGGATCATGGCTGGAAGAAGACAGGATCATGGCTGGAATAAGACAGGATCATGGCTGGAATAAGACAGGATCATGGCTGGAAAAAGACAGGATCATGGCTGGAATGAGACAGGATCATGGCTGGAATAAGACAGGATCATGGCTGGAATGAGACAGGATCATGACTGGAATAAGACAGGATCATGACTGGAATAAGACAGGATCATGGCTGGAATGAGACAGGATCATGGCTGGAATGATACAGGATCATGGCTGGAATGATACAGGATCATGGCTGGAATAAGACAGGATCATGACTGGAATGAGACAGGATCATGGCTGGAAAAAGACAGGATCATGGCTGGAATGAGACAGGATCATGGCTGGAATGAGACAGGATCATGACTGGAATGAGACAGGATCATGGCTGGAATAAGACAGGATCATGACTGGAATAAGACAGGATCATGGCTGGAATAAGACAGGATCATGGCTGTATTAAGACAGGATCATGGCTGGAAAAAGACAGGATCATGGCTGGAATAAGACAGGATCATGGCTGGAATAAGACAGGATCATGGCTGGAATAAGAAAGGATCATGGCTGGAATGAGACAGGATCATGGCTGGAATGAGACAGGATCATGGCTGGAATGAGACAGGATCATGGCTGGACTGAGACAGGATCATGGCTGGAATAAGACAGGATCATGGCTGGAATGAGACAGGATCATGGCTGGAAAAAGACAGGATCATGGCTGGAATGAGACAGGATCATGGCTGGAATGAGACAGGATCATGGCTGGAATAAGACAGGATCATGGCTGGAATAAGACAGGATCATGGCTGGAATGAGACAGGATCATGACTGGAATGAGACAGGATCATGGCTGGAATAAGACAGGATCATGACTGGAATAAGACAGGATCATGGCTGGAATAAGACAGGATCATGGCTGGAATAAGACAGGATCATGGCTGGAAAAAGACAGGATCATGGCTGGAATAAGACAGGATCATGGCTGGAATAAGACAGGATCATGGCTGGAATAAGAAAGGATCATGGCTGGAATAAGACAGGATCATGGCTGGAATGAGACAGGATCATGGCTGGAATGAGACAGGATCATGGCTGGACTGAGACAGGATCATGGCTGGAATAAGACAGGATCATGGCTGGAATGAGACAGGATCATGGCTGGACTGAGACAGGATCATGGCTGGAATAAGACAGGATCATGGCTGGAATAAGACAGGATCATGGCTGGAATAAGACAGGATCATGGCTGGAATAAGACAGGATCATGGCTGGAATGAGACAGGATCATGACTGGAATAAGACAGGATCATGGCTGGAATGAGACAGGATCATGGCTGGAATAAGACAGGATCATGACTGGAATAAGACAGGATCATGGCTGGAATAAGACAGGATCATGACTGGAATAAGACAGGATCATGACTGGAATAAGACAGGATCATGGCTGGAAAAAGACAGGATCATGGCTGGAAAAAGACAGGATCATGGCTGGAATGAGACGGCTGGAATAAGACAGGATCATGACTGGAATAAGACAGGATCATGACTGGAATAAGACAAGATCATGACTGGAATAAGACAGGATCATGACTGGAATAAGACAAGATCATGACTGGAATAAGACAGGATCATGACTGGAATAAGACAAGATCATGACTGGAATAAGACAGGATCATGACTGGAATAAGACAAGATCATGACTGGAATAAGACAGGATCATGACTGGAATAAGACAAGATCATGACTGGAATAAGACAGGATCATGGCTGGAATAAGACAAGATCATGACTGGAATAAGACAGGATCATGGCTGGAATAAGACAGGATCATGGCTGGAATAAGACAAGATCATGACTGGAATAAGACAGGATCATGGCTGGAATAAGACAGGATCATGGCTGGAATGAGACGGCTGGAATAAGACAGGATCATGACTGGAATAAGACAGGATCATGACTGGAATAAGACAAGATCATGACTGGAATAAGACAGGATCATGACTGGAATAAGACAAGATCATGACTGGAATAAGACAGGATCATGACTGGAATAAGACAAGATCATGACTGGAATAAGACAGGATCATGACTGGAATAAGACAGGATCATGGCTAGAATAAGACAGGATCATGACTGGAACAGGATTGGAGACAAACTCTGATCTGTTTTCAAACATGGGAGAACAAAGTTGGCATTAGGTGCTGTCACAACAAAGAAGAAATAAAAAACTTAAGCATGAGTTAAGTTTTGTTTTATTTTAAGCTCTGGTACTGGGATTAAGTCAACGCTAACTTTCTGTCTTGGTCTTGTTATTGGGGGAGCGCTGCTCCTCTCTGTCCTGTTGCCTCTGGGCGGTAAATGTGACATGTCTGATGGACTAAACCAGCAGGTATGACCTTCCACTTTTGGGGTATTGGACAGACATTTTTCACTCAGTTATGACATTGTTAAAACAAACCATAAAATTTCATGAATGTAGTGCCAAAATCTAATATAACAGCATAATACCCTCGCTGTACTCCAGTGGTTCATCTGGGAATTAAGAACAAAAACACACTATGTAAAGATGGACAGCACAGTTGGAACTAGGATCAACTTCCTGTTTGATTCTTAAGAACTAAAAAATATTATTAGCATTGAAGGTCCATCCTGGCCTGAGTAGTGCAGAGAACAGCAGCATTTTATATCATAGCCCCTCAATTAGGATTATTCCTGTTCATCACTACGTTGAAGCTGCTGACAGAGACTCAGTGCATGTGAACACATGAAGGCTTTAAACCCACATATTTGTTAACACACCTTTGGCCTTGGATTATCAGGTCATCTTTAAATCTGTTGTTTTACTGCTGCTGAGGTGTCTCTGTCACATCCCTCAGCCTCTAAGAGGCTCTTTGAATCATGTGTCTGCATACAGTTAATTTTGGAGAACGTGCACAGTAGTGCCAGACAAGTCTATGTGTAGTCTTCATGGGAGGTTTCAGTTCAACTGGTTCCTCTGAGCAGCATGTAAACAGCACTGATGGTGATGGCGGTGGCTGTGTATGAAAACGCAGCATTATAAAGTGCGTTGTTCCTGATCCGCTCTCCCAGCGTCCTCTTGGTCTCCTCCAGACTCCTCATCACCGCCTCTGCCTCCAGCTGGCCCTCTCTCTCTGCTGGCTGTGGCGCTGCGACTTGCAGTTGAACAGCCTTTGTTTCATCCTGGGATTCTCTGGGTGGTTTGGTCTCCAGCAGCCTCTTCACCATCGATAAATCTGCCTCCACTCTCCCCAGTCCCTGCTCCAGTGTTCCCAGCTGTGGCGGTAGAGACTCCAGGAGGGACTGGGTCTTTTTGCTTCCCTTGTGGAGGTCTTTTAATGCTGAAAGAGGGACTGACGGTACATCTAAGGTCTGACCTCCCCTCTCCTGTAGGAGGACATCTCTCTGTGTGTCAGCATCATTTAGAGCGACCCTGAGGCTGTCGATGAGACTGCGGAGCTCATCCTGCTGGGAGCGATGATTTCCTGCCTGGACTTTGAGGGCTTCCTGCAGACTCTCTGGACCTTTCTGAGCCTCCAGCAGTAGACTTTTCAGCTCCTACAGGAGACAAACGTCAGAATGACCAACTGGTGACAGACTAACCGAGATAAAAGGTAGCACAAAAAAAGTCAAACCAACTGCAGAGCACATCGACTGCCATGTATCTTAGGCTGGTAGTAGATCGAAAATATAATGAGAAGGAGATTCAGAAATCATGACAGCAGCTCTTCTGGTTTTAGTCCTTTTTTCAGCATGGTAACAGGCTCATAATAACAGGTTTGATTGCCTTTCTTGGCTGGTGTAATGTTTACCTGGTTCGCTATCTTAGTGCAAAGTTTTAAACAGGCTGATAAGGGTTAGGTTTTTTCTTTAATTCTTATCTACTTGTATTTATTTTACCAGGAAAACCTAACCGGGATCAAGAATCCCATTTACAAAGTGTCCTGGACATGACAGGCACATTTCATCAATTCAGGGTCGCAGAGCAGAAAGTTATCAGTCCCAACACCTACAACCTGATACTACCTCATCCATGATGCCACTTTATTCTACTTCTGCAAAACATGCAAAGACACCAGCCCCCCAAGACACACACTTACCTGCAGCAGATTCCCAAAGGTCCACAGGTTTATTTACCTCATTCTGCACATTTATTTATTTAGATTTATTTTACCAGGAAAGCCTTATTGTGATTACAAATCTCATTTACAAGAGTGTCTTGGCCAAGACAGGCAGCAGGACATTCACAGAGTTACAAACATGAAACAATACAACATAAAAAAACACTACAAACACAGATCAGCCAATCCTGAGTCAACAGATCAGAACGCCATCAGTCAAAACATCTACATCCTGATGCATCTTCCTCCAAAGCCTTCAATCTACTTTAAAAACTATTTAAAGAGACCAGGGGCCTATAGCACGAAGCAGGATTAACGTCTTCGTGAGGTAACTTCAGGGTTAACCCTGGGTTATCGATTGCACAAAGCCGGTTCATTTCTTATCGGGGTAGATCACCATGGTGACTTACGCTGAACAGCTAACCTGCTCCGGAGCAGGGTAAGTTGGAGGTTGAATCTGATCCTATAAAATGCCCATCCCACTGGCCAATCAGCTTCTCTGAAACGATGGCCTGCCCTTTTCTCCCGAACCCGGTAGACAGAGGAGCACAACCAGTGAGGAGAGCATTAAGACACGAAAGAGTGTTCCGAGACCGTTTAAACCCACTGGATCAACCCAATAATGCGCTCTATGAGAGGTACCAGTTCTCGCGGCCCAGACTCATCTACCTGTGCGAAATCTTGGAGCCGTTTATTACCCGTGCGACCTGCAGGAGCGGTGTGATTGTCCAATATGATATGAAATCATACGTAACCATACAGTTAGAGGTAAAATACTAGGAAGGGATAATCAAACTTCATTTATATAGCCCCTTTCACACATTCAAATGCAACACAAAGTGCTTGACAAATAAAAGGGATGTAATGCTAATGAGAAACAGCACATTATTCCATCATGTCATTCCTACACTTCATTAATTGTGTTTGAGGGCTTTCTTTCTATAAAGAAGGAGAGTGTATTTGAGTCCAGCTGCTGATTTGTAATTTGTTCATTTAGGTCAGACATCAACTCGATATGCATGATTTCAGTGTAGTGACAACTTTAGGCTTAATTGTAGCCTGATGTTAAGACATGAAACAGACCAACTTATCAGATGCAATTATGTTTTTATACTTATTTTTAATCTGCCCCCACGTTCTTTTCACTCCAGAAGGATTACATCTGGGGGAATGAGATGATAATTGTAATGCACGCAGTTCATTTGCAGAGAATATTGTTTCATGAGATTCATGAGTGTGATCAGTGTCAGACTGAGCCATTGATGAGTAACTTACGAATTTACAGTCCGCTATGTGCTGCCACGCATTTTGCCTGTGATTGGCAGCTGCCACGGGGTTTCCTTTTTTCAGGATTCAGACTTTGTCCTCCTCGTACTTCATCATTATTAATCTTTGCTCCTCACATGTGAAGTAGGGGACCCTGTCACTTGCTTCCTTGCGATTCTCCATCTGTTTAGCGCTCATGATTGCAACTGGTCAGCTGCCTCTGTGCCCTCCTTTTATACGTGCGCGTTCACGGCTCTTGATGAGACAAACCTGGGTTGAGTTACCGTGTGGATAACCCGCGTCGTGCTATTTATTATCCTGATTGCCATTGTTGGGGTTAGTCAACCCTGGATAGATATGAGTTACCCAGGGTAAGTTGACCACGCTTCGTGCTATGGGCCCCAGCTCCTCAAGACAGACATTTTCCTGCAGAAGCTTCCAGGCTGCAGGAGCAGCAACCTGAAACTCTTTTCACCATCTCAAGACCTTTGGCACAGAGCAAAAGTAAATCCTGTGACTGAGTCACAGAGTGAAGACTGGAGCTTCCAGAACTTTGGACATGAATAAAATTTCACAAGTATGATGGAAGCAGATTTATTAAAGCCTTATTAATAAGGATATTCCAATGATTTAGCCTGCGTGTGGACAAAGAAGGCCAACCAACTCAATCGTACAGAATACAATGATGAGTTAAGAACTTAAGATTGGTTATAATTCTCGGCGCCCCGTGGTACACACTATCTAAAGATTTAAGGCATTGAGAAGATGCATGCATGTGCAGAACGTCACCGAAATCAGAGACAGAAAAGTGGCAGAAAAAGTCTTTTCTTTGAAGCAACAGAAAACAAGACTTATTTCTGAAGTAAAAGCCCAGTCTCAGTGTTAACTTCTTTACAAGTTGTTGACTCTTGAAAAGAATGAAACTTAAACTCAGGTCCAGTAGAGTAAAATAAAGTCCAGGCTACAGAGGTGGTGTACCTGCAAACACCAGTCTTGTGACTGAGTAACAGCAGCTCCCATCAATGACATGAAACAAGCATGGCAGAGCAGATGGTGTATAGCCTTATTCATGAAGATATGCTTCTGATTTAGCTTACAAATAGTCACCGGAGGCCCACCAACTCAATCAAACACACACAGGCCTTAAGATTTGTTATGACACTCAAAGCTCCATGAAATACAGTGTCTTAAGATTAGAGACATTCAGAAGATGTGAGACATTAAATATCAGAGGCAAAAAGGTGGCAGAAACAAGCTCTTTTTTTGCACCAACAGAGTAACAGGACTTGCTTCTGAAATAAAATCCCAGCTTCTCTCCAAGCTGTTCAACCTGGAGCTTAAAAGACAGATTGATCATCAGGAATCCTATGTATTTGTGCTAACATAAAGACTGAATTATATCACCCTGAGACTTAGCAATAGAAGGGAATTTCAGTGGAACACCATGAGTTTAGTTTAATCTGCATTCAGAACCAACAGGAAATTACAGACTGAGCCTGTGGCACATCGTATTTGACCACATTCAACCACATTCATACATGATGTGAACCGTGTGAATCATGGTGGAGGATTAATCATTCTTTAAACTAAAATAGAGGACATGGATGGAGCAGCTTATCATGGAGTAAACAGCTTTGTTTACACTATCAATCACAGTTGGCATCAAAATGATGGGTTTTGGGATTAAAGAGGAATAAATTCTGATAACAATGCTGTTTATGTCTGAAGTTAACCCTGAAGTCTGGGTAGATCAAACCCATCATTTCTGTCAGACTTGAGCTGATAGTACTTGCACTAGTACGCCATAATTCCTCCTCACCTGAAGGCGAACCCGGTTGATGTACGTTGATCCCATGACCCCGATCAGAGCCCCGAGCACCGAGCCGATGATTGACCAGTTTTTGGTGCGTTCTGCTCTGGTCCTCTCCTTCTCGTGGCTCTCTCTGACAGCTGCTGAGAACAAACTGAACTTCTCCCTCTCTGAGCCCTCAGCGTTCTCATACGCTGTCCTCAAACGACGCTCCTCCTGAGGGGGCAGAACAGTCAGCTTTGTTTACAGTGGACTAACTACAGTCAGGTGAGTAGAACCCTAAACAGGTACAGTATATGACAGTAGACCTACTAGTGTATTCCCTATAATACCAGCAGTACTATTGACTGCTTTATAACCCATGTGTAAGGTTCATATCTCTACATTTACAAGCACTAATGCACAGCCTTTACACCATCTAGATATAACACAACACAATAAAAGATAAAAGAGAATGCAAGACATTCTTCTAACTACTCAGAGTTGACCATTTTTAATGGATGGGACACAGACATTTAAAAACGTTACGCTATATATTCCCATTGGCTAAAACCCTGTTCTGACCTGCAGCAGTTTGTGCTCCTGTGTGGCGAGCTCCAGGTAATGAGCGTCCTCTCTGGAGACTCGGTCCAGTCGGTCTCTGACCTCCTTCAGCTTGACTAACAGGGCATCCAGGCTGGTATGAGCTTCACGAACCATCCCTCTGGCTACCATGAACTCTGCCTCAGCCTGTAAGAAACACAAACATCCAGGACTCAGGACATTTGTCTTTTGTCTGGATTCATCTGCTTTAGGTTGGCAATAAGCCTTAGAAAGATGGAGACTTTGCAGATTACTGGCTGTTACTACTGCCAGTCCACATTCATACAAAACACACTGGAATTCTACAGTCCGCTGACCTCTGTGACTTTTGCCTGAGCGTCTCGGACCTCATTGAGCCCCACAAACTCTTCGTATCTCTCCCACCAGTAGTTTACTGTGACAGCGGCTGTCTCGGCCGACCTCTGCCCCCACTGCCGGCCCACCTCCCCTGCATACTAAAGGGTGGAAAAAGAGAGGGCAGTTTATTAAAGCTGTTCCTTTTTAATATCTAATAACAGAAGTGTTTGCCGTTAGTAGTAAGTCAACATGTTGGCAAACAGAGCAGAGATTCAGTGTACCTGTAAGGCAGCCACAGCACGCTCCTTCACCACCTCAGCTCCTCTCTTCCCATCAGGAGGGGCCGGCTCGGTGGGCTCGGTGGACGGAGCAGAGCCAGGCTGATGCTGGGCACTGTAGGTTCTGACCTGAAGGATTCTACCAGGCCAGGTGTGTCGAGTTGTGCAGCATGAGCCATGAGTCGGGAAACAGATGCGAACTCCTCTGTACCTGGCAAAGTAACGATACAGTTAATCACTGCTTCATCACAGCGGGCTGAAAAGGCTGAAGGGCAGAGAGAGGCAGTCATACCTCATTTTGAGGTCAGAGGTTTGCAGCGAAGCTTGAAAACCTTCAGATGTACTTCACAGCAGGCACAGACCCAACACCGGAACAGACATCTGTAAGAAAAACAGCAGAAAAAAGTAAATTAGATTGTTAAAGGAGATCAGTCCACTACTGAGCAGCTGGCCCTGGAGTGACCTGGCCGACAGGCCGAGACGACGGGTCGCAAACAGCAAAGCCTGATGACATGTTTGTGTGGCTGCAGAGAAACTTCCAGGAGGGACAGCACTGGAAACCAGTTCATCTTTATTCATCTTCAAAAGCAACAATGTAAACCATGTCCATATGTCTATAACATAGGAAATGACCACATAAACTACGGTGGAATACAACTCAGGCTTTGACCCTTCCAGGATCCCCTACTGACTCTGCAGGATTTAGACCTGAGCTGCAGTCATACAGTCATACCCACATTAACACATTAACCCAGAAATACCCACTGAATTACCATGAATTTTGGCTCTTACAAAGATTTTAGTTTCACTATGACTGGTCTGAGTTGCAGAGGTTTAAAACACGTCCATCGAACAGTTCATCATCATATGAAGGCTAACTGCAGAGTAAAGAAAGAGTTGAGTCTAAAAATGTAAACTGAACTGTCCTTAAAAAGCAGCCATATTCAGCCACAGCTGCCACCCTGAGCAGGTCACCATGCATAGGCTCCATATTTCCAACAGAACTTTATAAAATTATTTCTAGCAGAATCTCAACAAGCTAAACTGCATAGATTTTAATAAACCAGTAATTCTTTGTCTACAGATATTAACCTTACTGTGAGAACTGTACGCTCTAATGTAAGCCATGGAATCAACAGATACAGTTTTGGAAACAGACTCTAGAGTAAATCAGCTGAAGAAGACCTTAGATGAACTTTGACATGCAGGATTAGCCAATCACATGGTGAACTGTCATCATAATGAAAATACTAACAAACACTTCTGACAAAAAAACAACGAATCAAATAATCAGTTACACTCGAAAAATCTAAAAGACATGAGGTTTTAATTTTGCTGTAAGAGCAATGAGTAACAAGGTTAACCAGCTAGCTGAGGTTAAACTTCATTCTTCTCCATGATGCTTACTTCCACTGAATACAAGTTTCTATAAACGCTGATAACGCTTTAAATCAAACTATATGACATTAAATGCTCATACCCGTTTCCTTCCGTGTTGTCGGATCGCACATTTCGCTCTGATTACATTTCTCTCAGCTAAAGTGTTAGCATCTTAATGTCACATGAAACAGCAACTGACCGGCAGACTTTCAATTCAGGCACACCGCTGACATTCTACTTCCGGTTCAGAGGTCTTTGGGGTCCTTCCAGCGCGGATTAGACAGCTCACCGGCTGCTATCGCTGCAAATACTTTCAACTCTTTCCTTGGAACGACAGTGACAAGTTCTGAACATGTCCGGAAGAGAAGGTGAGCATTATTTCATGTCTTTGTCAGATAAAACTGTGAGTCATCTTTCAGTAAATGTGTGACAGCGCCTTTAAACCGGGTGAAGCATGTTTAGCTGCGTGGCTAAGCTAACGGCTGCTTCAGAGCTCGCGAGCCCGGGAAGACTCCCATTGTAGACGAAACCCACAGAAACACCAAATATTATATATATATATATATATATTAATATATTAATACAGCCAATATACGAGATACCCAGGTACCAACCAGACCACAGAAACCCACAGAAACACCAAATATTATATATATATATATATATATATATATATATATATATATAGCCAATATATGAGATACCTAAGCACCAACCGACGATTCAACCTCCAAATAAACGTTTCTGAGACCGTTTAACCCTGTAAAAGACAGTTCATCTGACCTGGAGGAGCTCAGGTTGATTTCTGCTGTAAAATTAGCTTTTCTTCGTCATGATGGTTACCGGATATTAGATTTATATAATCATGATATTATAGATATTAGATTTATATAATCATGATATTATAGATATTAGATTTATATAATCATGATATTATAGATATTAGATTTATAAAATCATGATATTATAGATATTAGATTTATATAATCATGATATTATAGATATTAGATTTATATAATCATGATATTATAGATATTAGATTTATAAAATCATGATATTATAGATATTAGATTTATAAAATCATGATATTATAGATATTAGATTTATAAAATCATGATATTATAGATATTAGATTTATATAATCATGATATTATAGATATTAGATTTATATAATCATGATATTATAGATATTAGATTTATAAAATCATGATATTATAGATATTAGATTTATAAAATCATGATATTATAGATATTAGATTTATAAAATCATGATATTATAGATATTAGATTTATAAAATCATGATATTATAGATATTAGATTTATATAATCATGATATTATAGATATTAGATTTATATAATCATGATATTATAGATATTAGATTTATAAAATCATGATATTATAGATATTAGATTTATAAAATCATGATATTATAGATATTAGATTTATATAATCATGATATTATAGATATTAGATTTATAAAATCATGATATTATAGATATTAGATTTATAAAATCATGATATTATAGATATTAGATTTATATAATCATGATATTATAGATATTAGATTTATAAAATCATGATATTATAGATATTAGATTTATAAAATCATGATATTATAGATATTAGATTTATATAATCATGATATAGATATTTATAAAATCATGATATTATAGATATTAGATTTATAAAATCATGATATTATAGATATTAGATTTATAAAATCATGATATTATAGATATTAGATTTATAAAATCATGATATTATAGATATTAGATTTATATAATCATGATATTATAGATATTAGATTTATATAATCATGATATAGATATTTATAAAATCATGATATTATAGATATTAGATTTATATAATCATGATATTATAGATATTTATATAATCATGATATTATAGATATTTATAAAATCATGATATTATAGATATTAGATTTATATAATCATGATATTATAGATATTAGATTTATAAAATCATGATATTATAGATATTAGATTTATATAATCATGATATTATAGATATTAGATTTATAAAATCATGATATTATAGATATTAGATTTATAAAATCATGATATTATAGATATTAGATTTATATAATCATGATATTATAGATATTAGATTTATAAAATCATGATATTATAGATATTAGATTTATAAAATCATGATATTATAGATATTAGATTTATATAATCATGATATTATAGATATTTATAAAATCATGATATTATAGATATTAGATTTATATAATCATGATATTATAGATATTAGATTTATATAATCATGATATTATAGATATTTATATAATCATGATATTATAGATATTTATAAAATCATGATATTATAGATATTAGATTTATATAATCATGATATTATAGATATTTATATAATCATGATATTATAGATATTTATATAATCATGATATTATAGATATTAGATTTATATAATCATGATATTATAGATATTAGATTTATATAATCATGATATTATAGATATTTATATAATCATGATATTATAGATATTTATAAAATCATGATATTATAGATATTAGATTTATATAATCATGATATTATAGATATTTATATAATCATGATATTATAGATATTTATAAAATCATGATATTATAGATATTAGATTTATATAATCATGATATTATAGATATTAGATTTATATAATCATGATATTATAGATATTTATATAATCATGATATTATAGATATTTATAAAATCATGATATTATAGATATTAGATTTATATAATCATGATATTATAGATATTTATATAATCATGATATTATAGATATTTATAAAATCATGATATTATAGATATTAGATTTATATAATCATGATATTATAGATATTTATATAATCATGATATTATAGATATTTATAAAATCATGATATCATAGACATTAGATTTATATAATCATGATATTATAGATATTAGATTTATATAATCATGATATTATAGATATTTATATAATCATGATATTATAGATATTTATAAAATCATGATATCATAGATATTAGATTTATATAATCATGATATTATAGATATTAGATTTATATAATCATGATATTATAGATATTTATATAATCATGATATTATAGATATTTATAAAATCATGATATCATAGATATTAGATTTGTATAATCATGATATTATAGATATTAGATTTATATAATCATGATATTATAGATATTTATATAATCATGATATTATAGATATTTATAAAATCATGATATTATAGATATTAGATTTATATAATCATGATATTATAGATATTAGATTTATAAAATCATGATATTATAGATATTAGATTTATAAAATCATGATATTATAGATATTAGATTTATATAATCATGATATTATAGATATTTATAAAATCATGATATTATAGATATTAGATTTATATAATCATGATATTATAGATATTAGATTTATATAATCATGATATTATAGATATTAGATTTATATAATCATGATATTATAGATATTAGATTTATATTATCATGATATTATAGATATTAGATTTATATAATCATGATATTATAGATATTAGAGTTATATAATCATATTAGGATGTGATACATACATAGATTTATGTCTCCTTATGGATGAATATTAACTTACTGGCTATGACATGTAAACAAGGTGCTAACTAAAACCCCTTATTTTGATTTTCATCTGGTGAACAGATTTTAATGGACGTCTGAAACCCACATTTATGAAGCCAATCAGTTGAACACCACTCAAAGTGCCTCAACAGATGAAAAACCAGTATCAACAGGGCTGTACATTCACTGTTTTTGCCCATAGCACTGGTGCCACAGAGGCTGACAATCTTGTAGCACAGAACAAAAAACCCATAGCACAATGTTCAAAATGTTTGATAGATTTCTAAAACCAACATATAACCAAAATATAATCTTAGTAAGTGATTGTACTTAAAAGACAAAACCAAAACAGTCTAACTTACAGCCCTACATTAATGTCTAACAAAGCTAACAGCCACTCATTGTTAAGGATTTCAGGGTGCATCAGAGAAGATAGACGCTGACGGTTCAGCTCTACATTCAGACACAAAACCAGCAAACATGGAAGCTGACGAACTAACCCTAACCCTGGTGCTTGAAGGTGATTGGAGCAGTATGATTTGGAGGTCAGACAGAGGAGCTAATGAGCTCCATTCGTGCTGTTATTTGCACTTTCTCACAGTGTATCAGCTGTGGCCACTCACACTCCAGACGCGCAGGATTAAACATGACGAGAGGAAATAACATTCCGCTTGAATGAAAATGTTCCTGATATATAAAACAAAGACTGGGCATGAATTTCAAATTTCAAATCAAAGTCAAGCTTTTGGGGCAATGAGTAAAACTGAAAGTCTTATCTGCTGGTGTGCACACACCTCTCTTACTTTGTCATCATATCTGTGCGCTGAGGAGTGACAACCTCTCAGCACAGACCAATTTTCTGTAGCATTTGTGACATACACTCACCGGTCACTTTATTAGGCACACAGCGTCAGTGGCTTGTTAACACACACACTCATCAGTCAGTCACATGGCAGCAACTCGGTGCATTTAGCCATGGTCATGGCAACTTGCTGAAGTTCAAACCAAACATCAGAAAGTGACTTTGAGTGTGACTGTTGGTCTGAGTATTCCAGAAACGGCTGATCTACTGGGATTTTCACACACAACCATCACTAGAGTTTACAGAGAACAGTCTAAAAAAGGGGAAATATGTGTATATTAGAATGTGTTTGCTAACCTGTGAATTAAACCAGCCCCAGGAGTTGATTCTCTGAATGAGGGCAGCAGAGACTCAGTGCCACATTAGTACTAACATCCTCCATCTTTGTGTTGACTTTAAGGTATGTTCTCACGCATGTGTGCATGACCAGCAGGATCTTGGTCTGATGAGAGCTTATCAACCAACCAACAGGAAAGTGTCAGCCCTGAAAGTTTTAGGTCCAAAGTGTAGTGAATTATCAGATTGATACCCATCAAACAGAGACTATGGTAGTCACTGTAGTCTGCAACGACTGTACTTCCTCTCTGCTTCTACTGATGGAGAATAATTGAAATCTAAAATGGAGATTGGGCGACTGTGGCTCAGTAGGTAGAGTCTGTTGTCTGTGGGTTCAATCCCCAGCTCCTGCTGCATACTGGGTCTGATTATTTCATCCAAATATTTCGCACATTAAAAAAAGAAAATCGAGCTCATGTTGTTCTAATCAAGGTTGCACACTGACTGAATTTTTGTCAGTCATTTTTTTTTTCTGAACAGGCTTGATTTTAGGCAAAATTTTGCATCAGTCCAAGTCATTTCAGTGGGTGACTGATGATTCAAAACAGTACCCACTGCTTCCTCCTCGCTTGCTCACCCCCACCGGACCCCTCCTCCCTCTCTCTCGCACTGAAACCTCATTTTAAAAACCAAAGTTTGCTCATGTATTAGGTGGATATAAACCATGGAAATATAACAGAGAGATGGGTGATTACCGATTCAGACCAGCACCTGTTGCTTCATTCTCTCTCGCTCACTCATCCCCGTTCAACTCCTCCCTCTCTCCCACTCCCGAATCCTCACTTAAACACCGTAGCTTCCAGGTGTGTAATGTGGCTATCAGCTATGGAAATAAAACAGATAAAGGCAGAAGTGTGTAACCTACTCTCAGCTCATAACACAGAATTAAAAAGTTGCTCTCCATCTCTTCAACGTGGCTCAGCGGTATGACGCCTGAACGGGTGCCGAATGAAGCTCTCTGTCAGGAAGGATCCAGCGGGATTTTAAAGGAGTGACAGAGACGCAGGCTCGCAGTACCAAACTATTTGCCACCTTCTACAAATTTTTGCAGTGAAGGCAAATAAAAACGCATCGGACCCAGTGTGCAAGGTCCGAGTGCGTGACGTTTTTTTAGATTACGGATCTGAAAAAAATGCATCCGGAAATAACGGACCCAGTGTGTCAATACCTTTAACCCCAACCTGCTCCCACCGCTGTGGGTGGGATGTAACAGGGCGTATGAATGGGATTAGCTGATACTGATGGTCAACTCTCCATGGCAGCCTCTGCCATCAGTGTATGAATGTGTTTGAATGGGAAGGTGTGACCTGTGGTGTAAAAGTAGGCAGATGACTAGAAAAGTGCTATACAAGCTCTAGTCCATTTACCATTAACCCTGTGCTGGTTTACAGGTATTGCAGTAGAAGTTTGTCTTCCAATCAAATGATGATTAAATAATACAGTCGACTTTACTGGAATGCAAACACTGTTACTGTGTTCATCTTTAGCCTATCCAGGCCAGCAGCTGCTGAGTTGATTTAACATGTTTGTTTTTTTTTATTATCCTCAGGAGGCAAAAAGAAGCCGCTGAAGGCCCCGAAGAAAGCATCCAAAGAACTTGATGAAGTAAGTGTGCTCTCCTGTGCTCTGAAATTATAGGGTTGTTTAAATTATTAGTTAATAAGCACATGTTTTCTCTCAGTACACACGTTCTAACTAGGGATGCACGATATTGGATTTTTGCCGATATTTTCAGATTCAATTTTAGCTGATACCGATATGGATACTGATATTTAAATAGGCTTTTCGGACAAATAACTTCAGTCCTTTTGGACACACTTTAGGGTTTAAGGATGACCAAGGAAACAAACTGTCCTTAAAAAAACACATTAAAGTTTAAAGAATGAGGATAAATAAGAAAAAGACCTCACCTTAGGGCTGAACAATTTTTGAAAATAATGATCAAACTGCAATTTTCTTCTCCAATATTGCAATTGCAACTTGATATACAATTATTCCTTAACTCTCTTTTATTCCCGAACAAGAACTGAGCAATCCTTTAAAAATATCTAATTCTGATGATTTTGACTGGTATTGCAAATGGCATATAATTTTGTTGCATTGAAGGGTTTTTGTCATGCTCATATTAGTACAAAAATTAGGGGGGGATTTTTTATAGACTATTAAAAAAATGGGCACTTGAATGATTGCTTGATATTTCCTGCATAGCATTTCTACTGCAAAAAAAAAAAAGGTTTAAACTGCTATTTTGACACAAATTTCAGTTCGAATAAATGTTGCACCTTCTGCCATTTGAAAATTGCGACAGGCCACGTTTTGATTGAATCTAATTTTTGATTAATTGCCCAGCCCTACCTCACCTGACACAGGTCTGTTGGTTCAGACTAAAACTACACTAATTTATTAGGATATATGGACAAAATTTACAGTCAATATATACTGAAATACACAGGCAAAATATCGGATGTAAATATCGGCAGAAATTTTAAAGCATGCTGATTCGGATAATTGTCTTTTTAAGCTAATACCTGCTGATACCAGACTGATAATATTGTGCATCCCTACTTATAACATATCTGTGCTTTTCTGTGTTCATACATTCAGAATATAAACTGTTCCTTAAAGTCCAAGGGTACCACTGATCATGAGCTGAGTCTTTGAAGAAAATCAGGGGACAACGTCATCAATACTTTGAATTTTCTGTGTCAGCTGTGGAAACTCGTCTATAATTTCAAATTTGTGGGAGAAATTTCTATAATAATGTTAAAATGCAAAATAAGATAGCCTTGGTACCATGAATGAAAGAGTTTATTTTAAGGCTTGTCTAATGTTGATGTGTGCAGGATGAAATAGCCTTCAAGCAGAAGCAGAAGGAAGAACAGAAAGCACTGGAGGCGATGAAGGCCAAAGCTTCTGGGAAAGGACCTCTAGGTAAGACAGAAGAATAGTTAGGACTAGTGCAATACTTTGTACCTTTAAAGGACCCAAAGTCCAATGTGTAAAATTTGGCTGCATTTCACCGAACAGAAACGGTGTACATGGGATATAATGTTTATATATCTATGTTAAGTATGTTAAAATAAATGCACAATCATCCTCTTTAAACTTTCGTTTTCTTTTCACAGAATTAGAAAAAAGCTTTTTAAATTTACATTACTGCGGGTCGCCCTCATGCAGGCTGACATAACGAGCCGCCATGTTGTCTATTTTAAATACTAACCCGCCCACCGATCCTGAAAGCTACCTGGAAGGCAGGTGGAGAAGAAGACTGACCTATAATCTATAAAAACAATGGTTACAGAAATGAATGAATAAACCCTCACCTCGTCACTGCTGTAAATGATGTCCGGCTCACCATCCTTTTTGGTCTTCACAGGCCCTCGTCGCTTAATGATGTGACGTTTTGGTAACAGATCGGCTCATTGTAAAATCTGAATGCTAGATGTCGCTAAAATGCCAAATTTTACACATTGTACCTTTAAAGGTGTTTATAGATTAGGGCTGTAACAACGAATCAATAAAATCGATAATTAAAAGTGTTTGCAAAGAATTGATGTATCGATTCGTTTTGCCGCGCGATTGTGGCGTCACTTGGCGTGGCGTGGAGCTGTTTAGGTCACACACAGACAGCTGATAAACTTTACTTCCACTTTAGTACTTCTCTGATTATATTCTGATGATTAGTGGAAAAATTAAGTAGATATTTATCATCAACTGTTTCTCATGACGGACCATACGAGACTGGATTAAAACAATTGAGCTGGATTGTCTGGCATTCATGTCTTCATGATATTTGCTTTGTGTCCTAAATGTCCACTAAAACTTTAACAGGAAAGAGGAAGGAAAAGTGTGAGCTGCAGCCACAGGGCAAGGGGAGCAGTTAGGTGTGTATGTCTGTGTGTGTGTGACAGAGAGGAGAGATAGTCTGTGACTGCGAGTCGGTCTGACAACAAGCGTTAATATACTAACGCGAGCTTTAGATAAAATAAATGCATGAAGATGTAATACATGCAGAATCCCGCTAAGAGTCTTCCATTCAAATCTTATCCCTAGGCTGTTGTCATTAGTATGACCTTAAAGTGTTCATGTATGTTTGTAAGGAGAGATGCAAAGTATTACCATAAAAAATATCATTTTCATTTTTTAAATCATTTACTAGTTATTTAACAGAACTAAAAAAAATTCTTTTAGTTTTAAGAATATAGATATTTAAACTCTGAAATTAGTTAACAGCTTGGAAATATTAATGTTCAATTTGAAATTTAGGGGCGGAAAATAACCATCCGATTCATCGACGATTGAATAATCGTTTGTTGCAGCCCTAGTCTTGATTCTTTTTTTTTTTCCTAAATTCTTTTTGCCTTAGAATTTTCTGACATGTTGTCGTATATTAAACTGTTTGGACAAATGAATTAGAACCGAGGCGTTCATACTCATCCAGGTTTACTGGTTTTGTCTATTCCTCTCCTCCAGGTGGTAGTGGCATCAAGAAATCTGGCAAAAAGTAAATTCTGAATCAAACAACGTTGTTTGTTCGCTCTCTGGCCTGACGTTTGTCTGCGATGCTGAGAAGTCTCCGCTGTGTTTTGCTTTGTGAAGAATGAACCCCATTAAACCTGCAGATCTGCCCGATGTTTACCACCTGCTCCAGTCAAGATGTCAAGAAAATGAATTCAGGAAGTGTGAGGATGCTCAGTCAGGCCCAGTGCACACATCTTTACCTAAACCAAAAGTTATCAGAGGATAATTTCATAAAGACAACATCTACAAATCCAGTTAAAAAAAAAGTTCTGCTTTTTAGAAAAGGAAATGCTTGAGAAACAACTGATTTCCACAGTCTTTGTGTGTGCTCAACAAAAAATCATCCCTGGATCTTTTTTGATTTTGTTGTATTGTAAACAAGGAGATACTAATAAAGGTGTTTTTTTTGTAATGACTGCTTGTTGTTGTGGTTTACTTTTGAGGCTGAATTTACTCCTCAGTAAACTTCAATTATAAAGAGAAGGCTTAAAAGTTCCAACCAGAGACTGTAGGCTTCAAGTCCTGAAAAAGAAAATGAACTGTTTTTTTTGTTTGTTTGGTTTTTTTTTTTGTTTTTTTGTTTTTTTACACATTTATTTAAATATTTTAAGACTTCTCTGCAGTCTTTAGTGAAAGTTTACAGTCTAACCTTTCAGTAGAGGGATATGCTCAACTCTAATTTTAGCATATAAAAATATAATGTCTCTAACTTTAGCTTTCTATTTTCTAAAAATCAACCATGGGGAACCTTAATCCCTATTTTGGTATTCCCACGGACAAAAACACTGAATGCAGTCCTAAATGTGCATTTGTCAAAAACCTGCATGGTTGCTGATTCCTCTCCTTCCTCCATTAACCCTCCCATTGCCCCTTCTGTTTGAAAAAACAAATCCAGCCTGGTAAGAACAGATATTTCTGTGGCTTTGAATGAAAATGACATTTAATTTCTGCTTTCTTCAAAACTGCTCAGTGTTTTAATGATTTCTAGAATACGTGGTTGAACGTCTCGGTTGTTCCGGGCAGAGCTGGACTTCTGAGTTTAAGCTTCATTCATCTTGGCCAACTTTGCTCGGAGGATCTGGATCTCCAGGTTGAGCTTCTCCCTCTCCAGCAGCAGGTTTCCTCTCTTCAGCTCCAGTAGATCCTTGTCCACAGCCACCAGCCCAGGCTGTGGTTCTGGACCTGCAGAGCAAAGAAGCACAATCTACTGAGCCCTGCAGCTACATCAACACGGCTGGGGAAGCTACAGTTGTGAAGGTATAGTTTGATATTTTTGGAAGTACACCTGAATTTTCTGAGGGAGGTTTTAAAATATCACACACACTCATCCACTTGTTTCCTCCTATATTAAAGCCTAACATGCAGACTTTACATGCAAGAATAACTCGCCCTTCTCTGTCCACAGGGAACTTTTGTGCCTTTCACTGGATGTGGGCTTAGCAAGGGGGTTTATTTGTGTGCAAGAATAGTTGATATTAAACTAACAAAAGCCTAAGGGACTAACGGTTCCCAGCCAAGAACTGGTCTAACAAATAACCCTGCTGTAAAACGGCTACCACAGCTTAGCTACTGTACATCTACTGAAAAAGGAAGGGCCCACTCAGCTATTACTTCACCAGAAGTACCAAATATGAATTATGCAGTCCATTTTAAATCTGTCTGATTAAAACAAATCTGTTTGACTGGGTTTGCCAGTTTCTAACTACTTTAGCATGTTTTTAGGACAGATTTTTTGGTTTCTCTCTCTTTTGGGCTCTTTTTAGAGACTTTTTTGGAGGCAGACCATGTGTAGGCCTTGCAGCAGTGGGTTAAGCTTCTAAAAGATGTATTTCAGTGCAGATATACCGGAAAAGGACTTAAGAATAAAAGAAAGTCAATCTAGTTTTATTTGTACTATGACTTGTACAATATTACACATTGTACCATACTTGCAGTACTTAACTCATTCAGTGCCATAGACGTATATATACGTCAGTGTTTTTTTTTTTTTGCAGCTGGCACAAGGGGGCGCTCTTACGCTTCCTGTGAGTAATTTTGGGGCTTCTGGGATACGTAGTTGGAACACTAAAGTCGGAAGTGACGGTAGATCAAACGACAGAGGTGGAGACCATGGGGTCAAAGAGCAGAGCGATCATTACGGAGGTAATCTAAGCTAAAAGTTCTTAGATGCTGGAAGAAACTTTAAACTTTTGCCTGAGAAATTGCTGACTCACTGAAACCGACACTGAACTTAACGACAGTGAATCCAGGGATCGGCGCTTTTATTGATCTGGCTCGGCCGGCAAAGAGGCTAAAGAATGCCGTAAGGTTAGGGTTAGGGTACCCTCAGGGACTCCGGTGTGACTATTGTTTATATACAGGGAATTAAAGACTTTTTTTTTTCCTGAAATACCAAAACTCATCCCAAAATACACACCCTCAGCAAAATCTATGCCATATGCACCAACACAACTAAAGTTATCCACAAAATAAAGTCCAAAAGGGTAAAAAAATACCCTTAGAGACCAAGGAGGGTTAAATCATCCTGACTGGTAGAATTAAGACTTCTGAAGTAAACAAAGAAGATTCCCATGGTTAGTCAGTTATTGACCAAAACTTGACAATATTCTTCCCAGCAGTCCTGGCAGGAGAAACTTTAACAATGAGATGTATAGTGTACCATCCTCACCAGGTCTTAAAGTCTTCATCTCCACTTCCACAGGGTAATGATCGCTCACTTCCAGGGCCTGGAACAGAAAAACCATCAGCTGGTGAGGAAGGGTCTGTCATTTTAAACTCTAATTCTGGGGGAATTTGAATCAGGTTTAGTTTCGGAGCCGGTTTCATCAGTTTGTGTGTTTGTTTGGTGAGTTTGAATGTGTTTAAATGTAAGTCTGAATACCTCTGACTTCAAATGAGGTAAAACCAATATTTAAGCTCTAAAATCGGTTGGAAATGTCGGACGTATGAACAAGTTAGTCAGAGGAGTTTGTTTTTTTAATCAATCTTTAAACTTTAACGTCTGTTTAATGTGGTTAGTTTGTGCATCCTCACACCTAACAGTAGTGAAAAAAGGGGTTAAGGTGGTAAAAATAAGCAGTAAAGTGGTAATAAGGGGTTAAAAGTGGCAAAAATGGGAGTTAAAGGGGTCAAAATGGGTTAAAAGTTGTGCCCTCATATGTACGCAGAATAAAACTGACAGAATTTGTCCTTTAGTCTCTTAACCTGGAACATCTTTCTGTAAATTGATATGAAATTATCATCACACGGATTTTACTCATTGCTGTTTCTGTGGCTCTCATTTTGGAAAGCCAAAACAGGGAGAGGGTCAAACTGGACTGTCTCTGGATAAGACTAGCCCAAAGAACAGTGCCTAATCTCCATCTTTGAAAACAGTGAGCATGAAATCATTAACAGACCAGCTCCTGGCTGAGGCTGTAGGCTTTCTGGAAGTTGAAGGGTTTTGCAGAGTCTGGTACCACCGCCTGAAGCATGTCATCTCCATAAACAACGATCCTGAAAACAGAGGGGGTGAATGAGTGAATCAGTGGATGGATGAGTTAATGAGTGAATGGATGGATGTAGTGTTTCACTCATTCATTAAGATATTCACCCTTTACAAAACCTCTCTGATAGAAATCCAACATAGAACGGCCATGCTTAGCTCACAACAAGAATATTTAACCAGCACTTATTAAAAAAGGAAAATATAATTCATAAAAATCTCCAGAACTGGGCCATTTAAAAGCAACAATCCAAAACTGAGTTTACAACACAAAACATGAGTTAAAGTTATGAAAAGTACTGAAAATAGCCCACAGATCATTTCAAGTGTTTTTCACTTTGACTTTATGAATTTGTCGTATTTCAGCTTATTTGTCATGAAGCATTTAACAGCCTTGGTGCTGAAATAAATAAATATAAATACATAAAGCACAGTCTGCTGTAGAATGCCGTAGCTAGCTGGTAGAGCTACCACAGGGTTTCACGTCCAACCTGTCGTATGTGTGGTCGTTCTTGTTGCTCGCTGTGGTGTCCACGTCGTCTCCAATCAGCCAGTGGAAGTTCTTGTCACTGCGGATACGGATGTCCTTCATGTCCCTCTTGGAGACGTATAGGCCGTCGGCGTTGAAGTCGCCGAGGATCATCACGTTCTGGAGGAGGAAGAATACGAGCATAGAAAGGATTTAGAGTCAGGCTAAAGTCGGGCTTGATCGTTTGATTCTGGGTGAGAAAGCGACACTTTAAAGCAGGGGTGTCAAACTTAGTCACAGCAGGAGCCTGATTCTGGATTTAGGTCAAACCTGAGGGCCTTACAGGTCAACATTTAACCATAAGCTGTCAACCTCATTTTCACCAGTGATGAATTATGGCCAAAAAAACCTTTCAAAATTTTAAAAAGTCAAAATGATAAGTTTTAAGAGCTCAAACTCGGGGATTAAAAAATTAGATGAATGAGTTGAAAAGGTAAAAACACATTATTAAAAGTCCACATAATGTTATAATAAGTAAACATATGAGATAGAAAGTCAAAATAATGAGTTTAAAATGTCAAAATATGAGTTCAAATCACAGATTTTGAGTCCAAAAGGTAAAAATATGAGATTAAAAGTCAAAGTTAGGAATTGGAAGGTCAAAACATGATACATTTGAAATACCTAGATAAAAGGGTCAAGATATGACTTAAAATTTAAAATCCTGAATCCAAAGGTCAAAATGTGAGATAAAAGTTAAATTTATGAATCGAAAAGGTTAACGTATGAAATAAAAAGTCAAAATCTTAGATTTGATTCGTGATTCTGAGATGCAGTATTGAAAGTATGAAATGAAAACACAAATGAATTTTTCCCCACATTCCTGACTTTTTATCCAGTAAATTTTTACTCTTTAGCTTTTCAATTTTTTTAAGACTTAACAAGGATATTTTAATCATTTAGGTTAAATTTCCATTTTTATAGTGGAGGAAATCTGCAGATCTCATACCAGTGGGCCAGTTATAATAAAAATATGATCCTGTGGGCCAGGTATTACTGTACTATGGGCCGTATTTGGCCCCCAGGCCTTGGGTTTGACACCCATGCTTTAAAGCCTTGTAACTTTGGGGTTTCTTTTTCCATGTCTTCACTGTTGAATCTGGTATTTTCACAGATTTATCCAATTATGACAGCCCTGAATGAAGGTGGAGGATGTATTTAAAAGTTGGAATTTTACTTGGTTTAGTCTTTTTGCATTTGCAGCCGTATTCCTCACACAGAGTCTTAATAGATAACGTTCCAGCCATCACTATAACCCTTCACTTAGATATTTTAATATTCATTTATTTACAACCTCATTGAGATTAAAGATCTTTTTCGATGTTTTAGAATGTGTTGATTTCTTGTGGCAAACATTACTATTTCTGTTATTTTGCCTTTGAGCTGTTATTATTTTTTCTAATCTTAAATATGTACCAAGTAATTCTCATTGTCTGTTTCAAACTTTTTTCTATTCAAAACAATGAACTACCGGCAGATGTCATATTTTCCAACTATACAAACACTGATCCTTGACTTTGAGTATACTTTTAGTATACTACATATATATATTTTTACTTATATTTATTTTTATCTTAATGACCAAACTTCTTAGCTGTCTCTGTTCTGTTTCTTATTCACTACTTCTCTTTGCTCTCTGCTTACCCATTCTCTGTTGTACTGCAGAGTAAAATTGATCATTAATTATTTAAAAAATCAGGAAATGTCCTTTTTTCATGGTAGACTGGCCAGATAACCTCCATAGATGCAGCTACCTGTGTTAGCAATCACTACAGTGCATTCATAAAGTCTTCAGACGCCCATCACTGTTTTACATTTTCTTATGTTGCATCTTGATGCTCATCTTCTGATGATCATTTTCTATGGTGGAGTCTGGAGTGTAGATTAAAAGTGAATTTTCTCGCCTGCAGCATCAGGCTGCAACAGAATTGAACAAAGTGAAGGGGGTCTGGAAATTCTGAAGGCGCTGTAAGTCTGTCGTTTGGTGCGTTTGTTATTTCTGTTGACGGTGTTTTTTTGAGACCCTTACATCGGTCCTCCACTTCTGCTTGACGTGCTGAAAGACGTCGTAGAGCTCGTCCAGCTCCTTCTCTGAGTCCTCTGGTTTGGTGTGAACCGGGATCATCACCAGATCTCTCAGTACTACGGAGAAAGCACACAGGCACACATTCACATTGTATTTCCTAGTTTATTAAGACATCTGTTCCCTTTGACAAACAAAACAAACCCAAACGCAGTCATACCTGTATTCAGGCATCTGAATCTCAGGATGTAGGGATCTCTGGCGAAAACATCTCCTCCTTCAGTCACCTTGTCATCAAACTGATAAGAGCCGACCAAGTCGACCAGGTCGTCCCTGCACATGCAAACAAACACAAAACGTGCATCAACACATGATGATCTGAATATGAAGCCTCAGACTGATTGTCTGTATGTCTGATCAATTGATAGACTTCAGGATCCTTTATTGGTAGGAAATGGATTAATCAAACCAGAAGAAAGATTTAATTTTCTCTAATCTTTTTGGAGGACACCTGAGCAGCTGATGGTTGGACTTTAGATTAACATACTGATTTGTCCTTCGTACTTGAGAATCAGTCAAAGCGTCCTCCAATCAAAGAAAGCTTTAAAAAGTCTTTATATTTTCAGTCACATCATTTCTGGTGTTTTAAGGTCCAGATGACAAATCTTAATCCAGATGATATATCTTTATCTGCGTCCTGGAAAAGCAACTGAAATCAGTCTTCTTGGATTTACTCAGCATGACCTGTTCTAAACTCCCTAGCAGGCATTCTCTAGTCTTACATGGCTGATTTCATCAGTTTGTGATGTAGAGTAACTTTAGCTTTTTTATGTACCAGTTAGGGTTAGGTTTATGTGGAAAGGTCTGAGTGCCTGTTTCTAAAAAAGAGGCTTTAAAATAATCTACATAAACTTCTATTCTAACCTAGATGTATTATATTTGATGTTGATGCTTTCAGCTCCTTTTTCTAAAAATAATGCTCTAAGGATCAGGACTGTCTTTAATTACTCGTCTGAGTCAGGTTATATAGACAACCAGTGAGAATCTCCCTCAGGTGAACTCTTACCTGTACAGGAACATGAACTGCTCTTTGTAACGTGTTCGGCCCAGACGACTGCTGATCTTCAGAGTGTAGTGATGTTCCCTGTTGGCTCTAGATAAACAGACACAAATACAAACGGACAATCTAAATGGATCGTGTAATTCAGCCCAACCTGAAGAAAACACCAAACCTAAAAACAAACTATTGAAAGGCATGATGTAAAGTTTGTTCTGCATGTTCCTTCATGCTATAAAGGAGGCTGGGGTGGAGGAGGTGAAGCTTTAGTCCATAAAGGAGGAGGCTGGGGTGGAGGAGGTGAAGCTTTTGTCTACAAAGGAGGAGGCTGGGGTGGAGGAGGTGAAGCTTTTCCAGTAGCAGAAGTGTGTTGAATAGGCTTTAATGCATGAAGGGATAAGTGAGAAAGGCGTCATATCTAAATGAACATCTATGTTGAGAGAACAAGCTGTGAGTGGCTGTCAGAGCTGGGAGGTAAAAATTGCGGATCAGCTGGCTACTAGCTAATCACAGCTTGGCGTATGGTTTTTTAAGTCCTGCATGAACTAATCTTAAACTTCATTGCATGAATGTATCTACTGAAAATCCTATAAATTAAAGCTAAACTTTTACAGCCTAGCAAAAGTAAGAGGCCAGTCAGAAGCACTCAGTGGACATACACCATTGCTAACCTGCTGAACTGTTTTAGCTAGCATTTTCCTAATTTTGTGTATGCATGTAAAGAGTCTATGCTCACGTGTTGAGTGCGTCCATGAGAGTTTTTACAGACTCTCCGCTGACATCCACAACCTCCAGGATCAGGATGATGTCGTATCGAGAAATGATCTGAGAGCAGAGAGAGGAGAGTATCACTGTTGACGCTGTGTCTATTCACTATGAAATCTTGCTGACATCTAAGCATTTTTAGCCTCATTTTATAAATCGACACAAGGGCAGAAAAATCTGACAGTAATTAGAAGTTTGTGTTCCACAGCTGGACTCCAAAGTACCTGATTATGTACTGTCTGTAGGTCTGTAGGACTAATGTTAATTTCTCAGTAAAATATTAAATGAAATGTGTATTATATTGATAATAAAGGTTAGAATATTTGTAGTTTTAAGCATGTTTCGTACATTAAGGGGGACATATTTTACCCCTTTAAGACAAGTTTATATCAGTCTCAGAGGTCCCAAAAACATGCCTGTGAAGTGAGTTTCTGTAAGAACACTCCAGTATTGATGTCTGCATGTCTAAAAACCCCTCTGTTTCAGCCCTGCTCAGAACCAGCTGTTTCTGTGTCTGTGGCTTTAAATGTTAACGAGCTGTCTGACTCCGCCTCTCCTGATCCTCCCGTTTTTCCACTCAGCTGGCAGCTAAGGAGGGCAGAACTTTCTTCCAAGTGGGGAGGGCCAACTGAACCTGGGGGTGGGGCTAACTCCCCACATGACATCATGAGGGGAAAATCAGAAAATGGCTTGTTTCAGCACACATTTTCTGAAGCGGGGGTTTAGGTACTTGAGGCCAGGGGCACATATTTTTGTTCTAAAACCCTTAAAAAGTGATTTTTGCATAAATTAAATTCAGACAGTTAATCTACCATTTAAATCCATCTATGTCCTCCTTTCTCCTTTTGTAAAGAGTGCCTGTGTGTGTAGTTGTGGTTACCCTTATCAGGATATCGAGCACATTTGAGTCTGAAACTTTGTTTTTTCCAAACTTCTGGATGTTGAAGGAAGCGATCTTCATGGTGGCTGCAGAAATGAGACAGACAGGAGGAATGGTGTCTGAACATCGGCAGGCATGTGTGGTATTCCAGTATCCGTACAGCAGCTGGGACGTCTCTGCAGATCGGCCTTAAGCAGACTCATAAACCTGGCAGCTTTTCAGCTCACCTTAACTATACTGTAGATGAAGAAAACATGCTAGTAAAACTGTAAGTGCCTGCTGTAAACATGAGAAATAATGTGAGCTACAGTGTTTCACTGAGCCACTAACACATGTTTTCCACTCTACCATTACAGAATAATCATAAAGACAAGTTTAGTATGAAACTGGTGACATAATAGAAACCCTCATGTAATAACATTCCACGTCATTTTTTTATGAATATAATTTTCCAGTGTGAAAGTTGTACGTTGTACCCTTAAGTTGATGTTCTAGAAATGTTTTATAGATGGGAATGTAAAAGTCAAAGCTTAAAGGTTAACATAATGTATATGTTTAGTCCCTGAAGATTCCTTTACTCTTCCCTTTAATCATTAGCAGTGCATTTTTGCCAGAAGACACCGGTGTTAAAGTCAGATGTACACATTCAGGAATTGTTGGTACAGGTTTGATACCATTATCATGTTGCCCCTTCCTAAATCCCCCATCAGCCTGTCTCCTCTTTTCTCTCCACCTACAGCTGTCTGCTTCACATCAACACTAGCTGTACTGTCAGACAATACTCTAAAGACCGAGGCCTCTGAAATTTACTCATTGTTTATAGAAGAGGAGTCTTTGTCAAGGAAAGAGCTAAGGGATTAAGAACAGCCAGTCTGAGCCTGTCATGAACATTTCACAACTCACTGATTTTTAAAACTTTGGCAAAAACATGTCCCACTAAGAAAAGTGTTAATTCTGTTTGAAATTAAAAACATTGTCATGAATAAAAAGAATCAAGGTTATAATCAGGTGATCCTTTGCACATATGTAGGGTTCTTTTATAGGTTTATTTTTATTTTTTATTTATGTAATGATTATATGCTGGCCCATTGCCTACAAAATCAGTCGTCCTCAGATAGGACATAATCATTTTGACTTGATTAAAAAACAAAAAGTAATAATTGAATTGAATAATATCTTTACCACATGAAAGAGTACATTGTACTATGTATTAAAAACTACAAACGGTGAGTTTTTAACAATATTTACTATTATTTTGTGGTTGTTCAAAATTTGTCCCACATATTTGTCACCACCCTCAGATATTCATAAAAAGCAAGAAATCAGGCAACTACAAGGTCAACGACATTCCTGAGGACCCCATTTTCAAACCTTCAGCTCGACTGCATGCTTCAAGATCACTCAAGTTCCTGTAAGGCCGGCCACACCCTAGACCAGTGGTACTCAACCTTATTCTACCAAAGAGCCACACTGTCTAGAAAAGTTTTAGTGAGAGCCACAATCCAAACCTGAAATGTAAGGTAGATAACAGATCAGTTAATCTGTAGTTGAAATGAAATCAAACTGTGGATTTGTGGATAATTATGAGGTTAAATGGGATGCAAATGTCTGCATTGTGTCAGAAGAACCAATCTGTCACTGGTAATGAGCATATATTTATTTTGTCTATCACTGACATCAGGCTAAAACCTTGTATCTCAATTTTTCATGATTTTAATTTGTTTTTATAAATCATATTTATATCATTTTATAAATTATAAACTTTTCATTCCCTGAAAAGTGATCATTTTGGAGATACCAGTCTTTGGCCCAACACCAGCGTTATGAAAGTTCACCTGGCCTAAAGATTTTTTAAGATATTAGAATGAGCTGAGTTTGAGCTCTGAGATGCTTTTCAAAGAAAATGATGAATGATGGTTGGCTATTTGGGTATTTATATCTCACACTGGGGCATTTACTGGAGTTCTGTGACTTTATTAACATAAAAGAGATGCTGTATAATTTTTTCCCTGCTCATTATTAATTCTTTAGTAAAAGGGGGAGGGGCCTCATTTTGGTCTTTACCCTGGGCCTCCAAATGACTAGCCCTGCCTCACACCTGCAGCTCTCCAGACACATCATTTCACCCTTCCTCATTTTGGAGCTTTGGTTTTATATTTCTTCTCTTTTGACAATATTTATGATCATTAGTGCATTAAAGATCAAATAAAACACCCACATTTGAACAACTTTCATTAGAAGATTAGAAGCTGGAGAGATGGAGAACAACTTTTTAATTCTGTCTCTATTATGACCTGTGAGTAGGCTACAAACATATGCCTTTATCTGTTAGATTTTCATGACTGATATCATGGAAACTACGGTGTTAAAGGGGGGTTCATAGAGAGAGAGGGACAGAGAGAGAGGGTGGGGGTGAGCGAGCAAGAGAGAATAAAGCAATAAGTGTTGATCTGAATCATCATTCACTATCTCTCTGTTATATTTCCATGGTTGAAATCCACATGATAAATGAGCAAACTTTGGTGTTTAAAGTGAGGTTTCAGTAGAGAGCAAGTGAGGTGGAAGCAGCGGGAACTGTTTTGAATCATCAGTCACCTTGGACACATACGAAATTTTGCATAAAATTGAACCTGTTACAAAAAAAAGGGAAATAAAACAACAATTTCAGCATCAGTGTGCAGTCATAATTAGAACAACATGAAGGCTCACTGTGCAAAGACCTCTGCATGCTGACCTGTGCACTGAAACACCTGCAGCAGCCTCTCTGTGCGGTCAGCACGGAGACCGACGCTTTCACTGATCTACTATGTTGAGATCGGTGAGAGAGCCCACTGGCTACAAGATTGTTAATAGATTAAATAACCTCCTTGATAGTCCATGTGTGCTAAATGGAAAAGGTGCATCTCTCTGAGTGTGTGCGCTTTTCTCTTACACACGCTCCTCCGTCGAGCGCATCTGACGGTCATGATATATGGATTTAAAATAATCATGATTTAAATTTGGAAGTTTAAGCCTGTCTTAGTCGTGTGGGAAGCAGATTTATTGATGTGACTTACCATGAATCTCTACTGATGAAAGTGTTTACCTTCATAAATGTTTTTAGATAAATTTTTTTTTTTTTTCAAGTAAGCCTTAAAAGAGCCGCAACTGGTCACTAAAGAGCCACGTGTGGCTCGCAGGCCGCGAGTTGAGTTTCACTGCACTAGACGATTCTTTAATCTGAAATGATTTTAAAACCATGAGAGACCACGGACTTCAGGACACTTTCCAAAGATTTTTCATCTTTAATCCTCTGAACGCACACACTAGACGACTCAGCCAGACTGTCAGATCACTGGAGGCCACACACCTACCAACCTGCCTGTGACCTCAGTGATCACGGGACTTCAGAAAAACAAAAAAAAACCACGGATGTCTGTCGATCCCATCTTGCTGTTTCTCCACAATAGGCTGTCCTGGGGTGTGTTACAGGTGAAGCAACAATCATAAAACAAGGGGAAGACTCAGGATGAGATCCTGGCTGGAATTAAGGTACCACTGTGTTCATGGCTGTGAGCGGTGAAAGTAGGTATGATTGGTCTGGTGACGCTACCCGGTCTGCTCGCTCTCATTGGTTGTTGTGGGTACTCTGTCAGCGGCACTACGACTTAGAATCGTAAATATCAGACATGTTTGATATTTATGATTCAGGGTCTGGGAGGCTGGAACTCGATTTGGAGCATTAAATTAATCGTGTTGACACCATACACATGCAGACTACTCAGAAAGATAATGGTTTTCAGTGGGTATACGCCCCCAAGATTGTCGGAGGAGGAAAATCTTGCCCCAAATCGGGCTCAAAATCCTGTAGTGTGTGGCTGGCCTAAGTTTGCTATTTTCTCTTAAACGTGTTCATATTTTGGACACTGCTACTGTTTATTTGTTTATTTTTTAATTTAATTTGGATCCCTGTTAGCTGTACCCTGGAGCACAGCTAGTCTCCCTGGGGTCCAGGCTAAAAACAAACATTTACAGGCATATCATATATACATTTAACTTTACAAGAAAGCAGCACAGTCTGTGCAAACCATCACATATAGGAAAGAGAATTAAAATCGTAGTTCACAGAAATCCAGAAACTTGAAATGTCCATTGAAATTATACAATAATTTCTGTCAAAGATAAAACAAATGTCAACCACAAAACATTAATACCAAGGTTAGGTTAAGAAAACTACAATCACTTTATGGCTAGTGTCCTACAAATATGATGTGCCAAGGTGTTTTGTAATACGACTTTTAAAAATAAATTTTTGTCTTAATTTAGTCAGTAATAGAGGTAAGGAATTCCCTGCCTTCATTGCTCTGTACTCTACTGTACGTTTTAGGAAGTTAGTGTTTCCTTTTGGTAGTGAAAACTGTCGATTTGTGGCCTCTCTAGTGTTGTATCTATATGATTCTAAACTCAGTTTTAGTTTCCTGTACTGATAAATAGGTGTTTTAAATTGCAAAAGTTTCCATGTTGCCAGTAGTAACGAAGCAGTCGTGTTGTCCTCCACCTTTAGCCAGCCCAGACTTCGGTGCATGCTGTTGATATTAGTGTCATATGGACACTGTACAGCCAGGCGTGCTGCCTTGTTTTGTATGAGCAGCAGTCTACTTAAATCTTTTTTTGTCGCATTTGACCATGTTAATTGACAATAGTCCAGCTGTGAGAGATTAAGAGTATTCAGTACAAGTTTAGTTAATTCAGGGATGAGAAATTTTCTGCTTCTCCTTACTACAGCCAAGGACCTTCCCATTTTACCAACAATAGATTCTGTATGTTTTGACCAGGATAATTTGTTGTCTAATGTAACGCCCAAGAGTTTAATTTCCTTTACTTGCTCTATAGGTGAATTACTGTTGAAGAGGTTAAGCTCTGGCTCTTGCCTCAGAGAATGATTGGACCCGAAAACTATGCTTTTAGTCTTAGATGTATTCAGTATAAGCTTGTTTTCTTGAATCCATTTTCCTATGATATTTAATTCCTTGTTCAGGGTGGTGGTCAAATCAGCAGGTGTAGTTGTTGATGCATCTACTGTAATATCATCTGCGTACATTATTGATTTAGCATCTGATAGAACTGAAGGTAAATCATTTGTAAATAGAGTAGAGCAGAGGGCCGAGGCAGCTACCTTGGGGAAGGCCACAGTCTGAAAAACTTCCATTAAAGAAAACTCTGTGATCTATTTGTCAGATAGCTTTCCACCCAAGTTACTGCTGATGGTCTAAATCTGTAACCCTCTAACTTCCTTAGAAGAAGCTTGTGATTGGTCACATCAGCAGCAGCTGTAAAATCTAATAGGACTGCTCCACATATCTTTTTGTAGTCTAACTCTCTGTACCAGTCGTCTGTCATTTGCGTGAGAGCTGTGCATGTAGAGCGTCCTTTTCTATAGGCATGCTGAGAATCTGTGATCAAATTATTTTCTGAAAAGTATTCCTGTATTTGATGGGATACTGCCTTCTCCAGGATCTTAGTGCTGATAGCGAGCTTATGGGCCGACTGTTAGGACCGTTTAGTGTTTCTTTTCTGTTTTTTGGCAGTGGGATGATTTTTGCTTCCTTCCAGAACTGTGGAAAGATTTTGTTTTTCAAACTAGCATTCAATATCTGACAAATAGGGTGCAAAATGTAATTTTTTGACAACCTGATCAGTTTACCGTCTATATTGTCCATACCTGGTTGTTTGTCTGTGCAAATAAACTTTATCAGTTTCTCAATAGTTTCCACTTTTATTTCACTGAATTCAAAATGGCATAACCTTTCCTTCATGATTTTACTTCTGTTTAGAGTGGACAGGTTATTTTCTAGTCCATCGGACAGATTTTCCTGTAATTTCGATACCTTGTTTCTAAAATAATCATTTACATAGTTTGCACTTTCTTTGGGTTTTGTGATAAAGGTACCTCCACACTCAACAAATGAAGGTAATGGAGAGGCATTTCTCCCTATAATATTATTTAATGTACTCCAAAGCCTTTTCCCATCTTTTTTTGCTTTGTTTAACTGTTGTACATAATATTGTTTCTTTTTCTTTTGATTTAGTTTTGTGACATAATTCCTCAGTTTACAATATTTTTCTTTGTCAATTATACAACTACTTTTTTTGAGCTTTTTATTTTACTTTGTTTCTCTGAGACATTAAATCTTATAATTCTTCATCAACCCACGGTGCTCCATAACCATAACATATCAACACTGTCTGTTTTGTATAAAAAATATTTGATTAGATTATGACATAAATGTATAGTTTTTAAGAAGAGGTCTGAAGTAGCTAGCAACAGAGGGGAAAAAGGATGGCTAATGTGAACAACTCATGCATATCATGTGAAAGAGTAGGTTTTTGTCACCACCGTCAGACATAAGGGCAGTCACCAGGCTGGTAGTGACAAAAACCTCTAAATAGTCCTCAGTGGAGGCTAGAATATCTTTAGACCAACCCTCTCCCTCTCTGTAGACCAACCCTCTCCCTCTCTGTAGACCAACCCTCTCCCTCTCTGTAGACCAACCCTCTCCCTCTCTGTAGACCAACCTTCACCCTCTCTGTAGACCAACCCTCACCCTCTCTGTAGACCAACCTTCACCCTCTCTGTAGACCAACCTTCACCCTCTCTGTAGACCAGGGGTCCCCAAACTTTTTCCAGTGAGGGCCACATAACTTTTCCCTTCCCCGAATGGGGGGCCAGGGTCAGTTTGTAACAGAAAAAGTGTGACGATCGCAGGGGTGCCTAAATGTAAACATTTATTGTTTTCCAGAAAGCCACACATAACCAAATATAAATAAACCTTTCCGAGATCAAATAACCCTCTCTGGGTTCTTCGCAGAAAAAATTAACTCAGGAAATATATAATAACACTATTTATGAAATCAATTAAAATCAAATAACCCTGTCTGGGTTCTTCACAGAAAAAAAAGTCAGAAAAATATAATAACACTATTTATGAAATCAATTAAAATCAAATAACCCTCTCTGGGTTCTTCACAGAAAGAAAGTTTCTGTTGTGCCATGCACAATCTTAGGTAAAAGTTCAGCTTCAGTTGTCAGAGCAGAATCTCTTAAATGACTCATATGAGCAGTCTCTCAAAGTTCTTGTGTTCTTTCCTTATAATCCAGTTTCGCAGGTTCCAGTAGGCTAGCCTTGTAAACACCACTGTTTGCTCTCTCTCATCAACTTCCCTCTGAAAACCACAAAGCAAGCAGGCTGAGAAACCGAACTAAGTGATACAGCACCTACACAGCACAATACATTTCAATACCAGTATGGTTGTGGAGATGGATTTTATCCCAGTAGATTTTATTATGATTATATTTGTTTATGCTCAGAATGACTCATTCAAGTCAGAAAAGTGAGCTTACCTATGTACTGTATGTTCATCAGTGTGAACTGTGGGCCTGCATCTGGCTGGTGAGAAGTTGAATGTCCAGTTCCATTCTAGTCACAGCCAGTCTCAAACACTGATGCAGATGTTCATCTGTCAATCTTGATCTCATCGGAGTTTTCAGGAGTTTCATGCGTGAAAAGGTTTGCTCGCAGATATACGTGCTGCCAAAAAGTGTGGACATCTTCATTGCGTGTTTTTTTATGTTAGGGTACGAGTCATTTCGGAGGGCGGCATAGAAGTCAATGAGACTGTTGGGCTTGAATGCATCTTTCAGAACATCACAGTTCTGTAACTCGGCCAGCTCAAACTGATAAGAAGGCTGGGCTTCATCGATGTCGGCAACAAAGGGGTTCTGGAAAAGACAGATTTCTTTTGCATGAACATGTAGTTAATGGAATCGCACACTGAACTCCGCCTTCAGCATTTCCAGTGCTTCCACACACTTTTCAGCTGGGAACGGGACCGCTTTATTCATTCATTTTATCTGAAGGGTGTTTCATTTCTTTGAAGTGCCAGGGGTGGTGGTAATTTTAGTTAAAACATAAAAATGTAGTCAGTCCATCTTTGGGACATTTGTGCAAAGTTTGAAGAAAATTCCTAAAAGCTTTCTTGAGATCTCCCTTTCTTAAGACAGCCCAAACACGCTTTCTACCCTGGCTATCCCCACCCTAACCCAGAGGCATGAGGAGATGTGAAATATTTAGCAGGGAGTAATTTTCCTGTCATTTACAGCTTTACTGTGTAGAGGCCCTGCTCTGTTTGCCTCAGGAAAAACGGTTCTGCTCTGGTCTTGCTCTAGGAATGTTTTTGTCTGCGCTGCTGTAAATCAGGACGGACTGACTGACTTTCATGTCTTCAAACACAGCTGGAGGCGTGCTGGCTCACATGTGGATCCCATTTTTTGTTTGTGGTGTTTATTTTTCTTGCCATGATATTTCCATGAAAATCAGTCTCTGGTACATCTTTAATAATCTGCAACTATTCTGTATTAACAAGTTGTTTTTACAGTTTAATTTGTTTGTTTGAATCTGGAGCCAACAGGAGAAACAAGAGAGGGAGAGAGATTAGCTGAGAGAAGTAAAAACAATGTGGAAACTTCAGGGGTTGTTGAAGATGTGTAAAGTTATTCAATAATCCTTTTACTCTGAAAACCTTACATTGATTTACCCAAACAGTGGTGAGTTGCCCTGTTGTTATCTAACAGAAAAATATCTAGCCTTATTTTTGATATATTTAATATGTCCTAACTTGGTCTGTCATAGTTAACGTGTAAATATCGCGTTAACTCAAATTACTTTTAATGCCGCTAATTTTTTTGTCGCACGATTAACGCATGCGCGTTCTGTGTGACCCTCAACCCATCCCGTAGTTTGTCAGATCAGGAAGTGGCGCCATCATGATGTGGTACAAGCTAGCAGAAATGGATAAAGCACAGAGACTTTTGAATGACAGGTTCAGCTTTCAGATCATGTCAGATAAGACTGAAGTTATTTTCTCCTACTGTCGACATGAACGAAGTTACAGGAAGTTCATAGAGTCTTAAACAGCCTGTACCACTCACTAGCCGAGCACGCTGCTAATGCAAAGAGCCGCCCCCTCCATGCTGGATTTGTTTACAATGGAGACGCTCAGACAACTCTTCAGGGATGGGCTCGCTATCTGGCATACTGTGCATTTCCCGGTGTGCCGACACACTTTTGGGCCAGTATGATTTATTCATTTATTTATATCTGCGATGAACTGGCACTACAGCTGTACTGACCCTTGATATTGACTGCTGACTGGTCCGATCACGTCTCCTAAAGGTCCGCTCTCATCCCCACGCAGCTCCTGCTTGAAAGTGAAAGTATTCGGATAAAAACGAAACTTACTAAAACGATTGACTGGAACTGTGAATAAACGCCAAATTTAAATAACAGTCAATCAAGATGTTGCAAAAGTGTCAAAGACTCTGCAGTCCCTGTAGGAGATTGTCTGATGCTGGTGAATGTACAGCTGCATCATGAGGAGGAGGAGGAGACAGAGCAGCAGAGGCTGGTGTGTGACAGGAGAGCAGAGGTTAGTGAATGAGCTCTGTAGAGTATCAGAATAGAAGCTGAAAGCATTATTAGACTGTGGCTCTCCTTTATTTAGGAAGAAAAAATGGTTTTAGATTAAATCTGTAGCTCTTCTATGATCTGAAGAATGAAGAGATGGTTCAGTCCTCTTTCTACACCTTAAAGGTTCTCCACTGAGACTTCTTTTAGTGTGTACATGAATTTTGAAAAGAGGCTTCACATGTGTGTTTATTGACATCATTCCAGTAAATCTGCTGGACTGTTTCAGCAAATTCTTGCTGTCAGCATTTATTCTACATTTGGGCATTTTTTAGTTTGAAAGTAAAAATATGATAAATAATAGTAGCAGATATTTTTTTAAGTAATTAGTTCCTTTTTGTCTTTAGCAGGGCAGATGTGTCCACCTCTCTCAAGTCAGAATAGTGAAACACCATTAGATGTGAGCCCTCAGCAGAGACTTGACTTCTCCCAGTAATCTGTAGTGTAATTAAAGGGATGTAAAGGGATGTTTCTGTGAACCTTTATTTCCCTCATGTGAGGCTGAAATTCTCTGCTTTAGGGTGAAGGATCAGGAATGATCTTTGAGTGAATTAAACTTCACTGACCGTGTTCTTTATGTCCATGTGTGATGATTAGATCTGTTGTTCTGTGTTCAGCTGCGGAGAACAGAGGAGGTAACTTCTAGAAGTCTAAAGTTTGACTCTACATTGTGGTATTATTCAGTAATGTTACATTAAGGTCAGTATCTCCATCTGTTGTGGCTTGTTGGGCTTGAGTTTATCATGTTATGCTCTCAGGATATTTTTGAAGCATTCTGTATCTTTGAGCTCAGAATTTTCTGGACTTAATCTGTCGTTTTTTCGGGTTCTTGACATGAATAAACATTTGCATAAAGAAAGCATTTTTGTCCACTTGTATTGATAGGGGTATTTAAATCTTGAGAAAAAGTATTGTAAGTTACATTTTCAATGGACAAAAAAAAGTGTGATTAATTTGCAATTAATCGCGAGTTAACTATGGAATTTGTGCAATTAATGGCAATTATAAATCTTAATCTATTGACAGCCCTAGTCCTAATTAGTTAAATAAAAAATTAAGCTGAAGCCTTTATGTTTCTTTACTTTGTTGTTGTGTGTTAGTTATGGTGAAATAGAAGGAAAATAGGAATCTAAAGAACATTTTTGACATATGCAAACACATTTTAATGTGGATTTTTGTTTCACTTTGTAAAAACATTGCTGTTGATCAGTAAAATGCTCTGACCTTTTCTTAAATAAAGGACAAAAACACAGAGAGGTCACAGGTATAATGTGCACAGTTTCTCTAGGCACCATAGTCACAATGGTAAGAAGTCAGTGTAGTATTTAACATGCCTGAAATAATAACAGGGTTCTCTCACTCTGCAGGAGCTGGTGCTTAGAGAACAGGTTACATGTCATCTATGGTAGCTCTGGATTTGAATGAATGTGAAAAACATGAATACATCACAGATCACAGATTTAACTGCTTACATTTCTGTTCATTTGTGTTTTTTACACATGCACCACCAGCTAATCAGACCCTGATCAGTTATATCCTTCATAAAGATGTGCCCTGCTAAATCATTCAACATCCAGTCCATTGATAGTTGACAACAGAATTAGTGACCAACTAGCCTAATTTTTAATATTTCTTACTAGCTCAGGCCTACAGTCCTGGTCAAATCCTCTGTCTGAAGTGTAACACATCTGTCCACCACAAGTGGCCACTGTGGCTCCAATTAATGTCTGCTTCCTCGCTGCCATAGCAAATGAATGTGCTTTCTTGACTTTGGACTAGCAGACTAAATTCTATTTTGTGCATAACCAGATTTGAAATTATTCAAATGCAGCAATCCCTTAAATAGAGGCTGACTGTGGCTCAGTAGGTGGCCTCGTTTGTCTTGCTACTGAACAGTTGTGGGCTCGATCTCGGCTGCACAACCACATGTTGATGTTTCCTCAGGCAAGGCTCTTCTCCTCAGTTTGTGTGAATGAATGTGTATGCATAGATTAATCAGGATTAACCTGCATATTTTATTGTCCTTTACAATAAAATTTAGTTAACCCATGTCAGATTCTCTCTGCAGTCACAGTGTTGTGGACTAAGTCCTCCACTGCTCCATAATGCCCCACTGTAAAAAAAAAAAAAAAAAAAAAAAAACACTCACAGACAGCAATCCCTTATCCTCCCTAGGTAAAACTGACAGATTCTTTAAATCATAGCCTTGGCCATCATTGTGCAAACACAATGATCAGGTCAGATTTTATTGTGTGATGCAACACACAGTAGGTATCTCTGTCTTTGTGCACTCATTTATGTGTTCTACACTGTAAAAAAAATTCCGTTAAATTTACGGTAAAACGCTGGCAGCTGTGGTTACCAGAGATTTACTGTAAAAATTACGGTGAGAATGTATGAGAAAAAACGGTGTTTTCATTCTACAACTGTAAATATTACAGTTCAAACCTGTTTTTTTTTAACTGTAAATTTCTGTTAAAAAAATACAATATTGTAACCGTTTATACAAGGATTTGCTGTAAAAATAACAGTTATACTGTAACCATATTTACGGTAATTTGCTGTACAACTTACTGTAATTTGATGTAGAAGTTACAGCTCTATTACAACATTTTCTACAGGGATTGGCTGTAAAAATAACGATAATGAAACAAACCTGTTTACGGTAAATTACTGTAAAAACACCAGAAATCCTGTAAACCTAAATACAATCTATCTCAGTAATAAAAACAGTAGACCCGTATAATGTTAAACGGTATTTTATTATAACTACTTAAATTTTACAGTAAATTACTGGCAGCTGTGGTTACCAGAAATTTACCGTAAAAATACAGTACAAAACATGAGAAATTACAGCTGATATTTGCAGATTTTACGGTAGTAGCAAAATACTGCCCAACTTTAAATTTTACAGTAAATTACTGGCAGCTGTGGTTACCAGAAATTTACTGAAAAAAATACAGGACAAAACATGAGAAATTACAGCTGATGTTTGCAGATTTTACAGTAGTAGCTTAATACTGCCTTACTTTAAATTTTACAGTAAATTACCAGCAGCTGTGGTTGCCAGAAATTTACTGTAAAAAATACAGTACAAAACATGTGAAATTTCAGTTAATTTGCTAGATTTTTGCAGTAGTGCCCTAATACTCCTACTTTTAACAAAAGATTCAAGCTCTCTGATAAACAATAAGAAACTCTGCAGTTATATGTTTACTATAAAAAACCTTTCAACACATCTGATAACTTGTCTGTTTACTCACAAAGCAGTTTAGATCTTGGAAAAAAAAGCTTGTGTCCATATGTATGACAGGTAGTCCTTGGTGTAATGCATGAAGATGAAACAAAGTCACTTGCCCCTAAATGATTCAAGAGTAATGAGTCCAGTCTTGACTGAAGAAGGCCTTCCACTTGGGAAGCTTCACATGGCCAAGAAACTTCATCTTCTTGAAGACTCGAGCACAGTTCATCAGGTGTTCTACTTTGGACTGGCTCCATCCTCTCTGCAGGAAGTACATATACAAAACAAAGTTAGAGTGATTCAGTGCTTCAGTTTAATGCCTACACAGATGTAAATTTGAAAAAACTAGGCTCTAATAAGCCATGCTTACAATCAGCACAACAGAATAAAATAAACAGTGTGTACAGTACATACAGATCATTTCTATAATAGAATATGGTGAAGAAACGCAAATGTACCCACAAGTGACAGCTATTAAGTCAGCAATCACCTAACAACAGCCACTTACTTTTCCGTTATTGATTATAATGAGACAGTTATGACATATTAATTGCAATTTGCTTTTCCTTTATAGTTTAGAGCTGTGGTGCCCAGGCTTGTATCCACTGAGCTCCCCCCTCCTTCACATATCCAAGAAGATATGGACCCACACAAAAAGTGACATAGCTATTGCTGTAAAAACTAAACATAAATTTGAATTGATGTCATTGTTTAAAGAAGTTTTAATTTTGGCAGATATTTTTAATTTTAGTCTTAGTTTTAGTCTTTAAGTGAAATGAATTTTAGTTTCAGTCACATTTTAGTAATTTCTGTCCATTTAGTTTTAGTCCATAAAAGTCCTCACATTTTAGGTTTTACTTTTAGTCCAAGCATTTATTGTCTTGCTTAAATCTGGTACCAAGTCATAGTGGGATGTTCTCTGCACCCTGCCAAACCTGGGGTCCCTGCTTTCTACAGCTGAGAGACAGAAGAGCTACAGCTGCATTGTTTTTTGACATAATTACCCACAGTGGAGAGATCTCATGGATTTTGAATGTCTGTGAAAACTACATTACATTCTAGTCAAAAACTAAACTTAGTTTTTCAGTTTTAGTCATCACAGATCTATTTTTGTTAGTCTTAGTCTAGTTTTTGTCATGGAAAACAAAGCTGTCGATGAACATTTTTAGTCATAGTTTTAGTCGAAAATTAACACTGGTTTAAAGCTACACACCATAGCCCAAACCACAAGTGTTAGCAAAAGACCTTGGTATGAACCATTCATAAGGGTTATATTGTGATTTTAGGTAGATGAACCACAAGATAAATATTTGCAAACTATGCTCTTTATTTATATATTTACTTGTAAGACCACCCAAATAAATATAGAATTTGCTTTTACATGTAAATATAATATATAATTTTATATATAATTTCTATATAATTTCCCTTCGGGGATGAATAAAGTTATTATTGTATTGTATTAGGGTGAGCCTACCCATTAAGCCCAGGCACCATTTAAGCCCACTTGCGACTTTGAAGTCAATTTAAAAAAAAAAAAGAAGAGGGGCCTTTCTTATGCTATACATTATTTTGTCCAATCACACAATTTCTTAATTATATGTCAGTTTTTGTTTGACACCAATCACATTTGTAGATATTGAAAAGGCCCGCCTACATTTGTGCAGTCTCAAGGAGGCTCAGATAAAGTCGCTCAAAACTTTGGTGTTTTGGGACCCCTCAGAAAGAACCTCTTTTCAACCATTTTCAGCCACTGACTTGTTAAGTACTTTCATACTATGTAATTTGAGAGATTATTGATTTGTTTTTGTGTATAAACAGGTAGTTTTTGTAATTTCTTACTATTTAGTTTTATGTGAAAAGATGAGTCATGCTAGCTAGCGTAGCAAGCTAATCACTAGTCAATACATGTAGCCCTACTGATAGATACACTGCTTAATGATTAAAAATGATAAGTACACAAACTAAGTGTTTTCTGATTCATTTTACATAAATCTTACATAAAACTTTGAACAAGAATTCCTTGATAATTCAGAAAGTTTGGCAGAAGAGGAATAACTGTGATGGCAAGTTTTGCAGCATATTTAGCCTACAGGCATTTCTTTAAACATTTGTTTAATTTTGGTGAGAACATATTATCTTCATTTCCCTGGTAGTCACTGTAGTACCATTTAAGCCCAGTGTGTTCCATTTAAGCCCATCTGATGTGTTTCAATAGAAAAAAATGAAATTTTGAGGTTTGATAGCTTTTCGCTGTAATCCTGTGTTGGATGTTGTTATACTAACTTCATTAACACGAGTACATCACAGATCACACACTGACCAGAAGAATTGTTATGTCAGTTAATTTTGCATAATTATTTGTTTATAGTGAGAAAAATGCCAACAAAAAAGAGGAATTACAGCAACTGTCCTAAAATCATCATTGTTACAGCCAAACATTAAATCCAAGTTCAATAAGATATTGTTGATTCACTGTAATGTCATTTAATACTTTTAAAAACAAACACATTTTTTTATTTTGTCAATATTGAATCAAATTTTGTCAATATTAAATAAAATGTTCAATGAAATGTTAAATACTGAAGCCAATGAAAATTAGGTTTAGGCCTACTTAGTCATGTTTGTGGTGGTCCATTGTTACAAGCCAAACATTAAAGCCAAGTTCAAAAAATAAATTGTGTTTAACATGTATAACATGTTACTGAATTAATATATGTTTACTACTTGAAAAATGTAATAATTTTTTAAATTTCTGTCAATAAACGTGGTTGTGGGCTTATTTGGAACACACGTGGGCTTAAATGGTACTTAGGTACCAATTAAGCCCATGCCAGACTTTGACTTTATTCATAACATTTCTTTAATTTGTTCTCTAAAATATGCATAAGTAAATAAATATACCTTCAAATGAGGGATTAATCCTTCATTCTAACAAATGATCATGTTTATAAACCATCTTAGTATCTATGAAAAATACGTGAACTTAGATTTTGGTGGGCCTAATGGGTACACTTATCCTAAATGCTTTGGGCTACAAAAGGATTTTGCTGTAACAAAGATGATGGGTGCTGAATTTTAAATCAATCATAATGAAAACATATGACTCACACAGAAAACTGTATTGGCCCCCATATGGTGTGATCATCAGAACACTGAGAACAAGCTGGACAAAGCAGTGGCATGGCAGTATTCTGGGTATTTCTACATGACCAGATTAATGCAGTGCTTGGTGTAAACTACATAAAATAAACATAAAATGGCTTCATGTTGCTTAAAGAAAGATTAATCTAAAGAATTTATTGAGGTATGTACAAATACTGTGCAAGGCTTACCATTATTTTTCCTTGATAACTGGCGTCTTTTTAGAAGAGTGGAATACCGGAGACAGTATAAAGTAATGGAGTCCTAGTCACTACTAGCAGAAGAAACAGGACCTTAAAAAAGAGTAAGGAAAAATAGAAAGACAAGGTAAAGCACCAAATCATGTCAACTTAGAAGTTTTGAACACTTATGTATGCACTGATTGCAAAGTACTATCCAATTTTTGAATTCACTCAAAAAAGGAGGGGACCCAATCTCTTCTTGTCCCGTGAGCTGAATGTCTTGTCACATCCCTTGTGTTTTGTGGCAGAAGCTACAGCAGACACAAAATGCAGACATACATGTAGAGTGATCCAGCTGTTAAGCAGTTATCAGACGGGTGTTGCTGTGTTTATATGTTCTTCTAAAATCAACACTAAGCTGTGACTGGTGCTACCCTCTCCACTTAGAGTGTGTGTTGATCCCACAGCTCTGTAAGTCATCTTGCTTGCCCTTTTTCTGCTCACAACAGTTTTGGTTTAGAAAAAAATGCTGCACATCTATTTCTTTTTTGTTTTTTAAATTTGAAAATTTGGATACTATCAAACCTAAAAATCTGAACCAGAATCTTTATTGTCATTGTACACAAGTACAACAAATTTTGCACAGTTCCATTCAGTGCAATTATTATTACCTCTGCCAAGGAGGTTATGTGATCGCAGGGTTTGTTAGTTTGTTTGTTGGCAACATAACCCAAAAAGTTATGGATAGATTCTGATGAAATTTCCAGGGAATGTCAGAAATGGCAAAAGGAAGAACTGATTTGATTTTGGGACTGATCCAGATCATCGTCTGGATCTAGGAATTTTTAAAGGACTTTTCACTATTGGGAGATAGGGCTAATGGCGGAGGTCTGCGCTCTCTGAGTGCTTTTCTAGTTTATTATTGCAACTGCTCTGGGATATGTGCTGTTTTTCAGTCTGTTAGTTTTGGCTCTTATTGTCCTGAACCGTCTTCCTCAGGATAGCAGTTGTTACAGGTCGATAACACAGTTATAAAAATAACTGATATTGTATCATATGATGCACACAGCTGGAAGGAAATAAAACATTTTGCCAGCATTACACTATACCATATAACTACCTCTAAAGAGGAAAAATTATTACCTCTGTAGGAACTCCTGAGTGGATCCCAATGCTGGTCAATGCATAGCATGAGCTGCCTTGAAGCCTAGCAAGAGGCTCCTGGGAGGATGATAAAAGTAGAAAAGAATTACAAGCAAATCATCCATTACAATCCAAATGATTCCTTAAAGTGTTTATGAGATCCACTTACTACAAAATACAATACATGTGGCAGGCTTTACACTGGTACCCCATCTGGCAAGAATGTTTCAACAAGGCAAAAGAGGTTGTCTTCTTTTTTGTCGAAACAGGAGAGAAGCCCTTTATGTCCTCTGAGCAGCCCTCCAACTGTCCTCTCTGAATCTTGAGCTTTGTGGCATCCTGCAAAAATCAAGTGAGCTATTAAATCTTTAGTGCCATGACACTGACGTGCACATATCCCCATTGTGCATTTAGGAGGTGCTGGAGCCAACAGGTAGTGCCCAGGACCACCACAGTCCACCACCACACTATCCACCTTATTCCTGGGGCCGCTACTGTAAATGTGAATATGGGTGAAACCTCCGGTGCCAAAACAGAAGTAGGCTACATTAAATACATGTATTCTAGTACAGCAACTAACTATGGATGCTAACAAAGAACGACAGTTGTTTCAATAGGAATTCTTCTGGAATTTGTAAATATTTATATTTTTGTTATCAGATGTTCACATTGTTTGTATTATAAGCTGTAGATAAGTAAATAAGGTGGATACCACATTATTCCTGGGGGTCTACTGTAGCTATGAATGGAAGTGGAACTTCCAGTACAGTAACAATAATAGCAAAAACATGATTTTTCCAAAGGCTTACTAAAGTGATTTAGTGTCAACAGTGGTTGTTCTGAAATAAATAAATATTTGCTGTAATAAATACTGCTTCATTTTTGTTAAATCAATGAGCTGAAATGTTTTAATCATATTTTCTGTAATGCTCAGTACCTGTTGCTATGTTCATGGTACTAATATTATGACAAAGTTAAATATGTCTCTCACAACATGCTGTCCACTGTCTAAGTGCATCGGGGATGTGATTCTTTTAGTATTAATTTATCATTAATTCTTAATACAAAACTTGACATTTACCAAACTGAAGAGCTGGCAACTTGAGTCATGGATAATTTTATAAATATAATTCCCATATTTAAGAGGGATTAGTTTGTAAAATGAGAATTTCAGCAACTCCACAAACTAGAAATGTATCTTTTTATACCGATATAAAGCTACTAAAGTTAGCTAAATATGCCCTTGTAGGTTATCTAAAGTAATGTCATCAATTTGAACTCTCCAGTAGAGGCTAGAGAAATAATAATAATATTATCCCGTCTGAGGTGAAGCAGTCTAACTTTATGTAGTTTGGTATTAAAATTGCTTTAATAGTCACGTTTAGCATCTCGTTTCTATGCAAAGTCCCATTTAGATAGAACGGAGCGGAAGTAGCGCCCATATTCATGGAGGGGTAGGAATAAGCTGGAAAGCCTACCTCAGGGGACTCTGAACACAGATATGAATATGACTCTGAACACAGATATGAATGTGACTCTGAACACAGATATGAATGTGACTCTGAACACAGATATGAATGTGACTCTGAACACAGATATGAATGTGACTCTGAACACAGATATGAATGTGACTCTGAACACAGATATGAATGTGACTCTGAACACAGATATGAATGTGACTCTGAACACAGATATGAATATGACTCTGAACACAGATATGAATGTGACTCTGAAGGGGAAAAATCCTTCACCTTAGGTCGCTCTGAAGCATCAGTGCTGGGACTCTCACTTTTTGGCTAGGGGACATCACGGTCCTCACGGTCACTCCCACCTCATCTGGAAAACTCCGTCCTTTTTCTTTCCCTCTTCCCAGTGTTCCCAGTATCCAACCGCCCATTTTTTGTGCATTTTTCAAAAGTCTGAAGTGGGCGGAGTTAGCTCTGAGCTTGGGGTTCACTTATGGACCCCGACACAGCAAGTGTTAAACGTTCTCCACGCTAAAATGACAGCAAAAAATACAAATCATACAGCAATGTTGGCTGGTCTAGAATTGAAACAAAATGCCTCCTGACCCATTTAACTTCTACCTATAAACACGTGGTGTTACTGAATGAAAAGAACTCAAGAAATATTTGACACTACGACAAAAGAAGTTCTACATACCTTACCAATAGCTCGTAGGCTGATGCTCCGGGTGACGTCGAATTAATACACGCCAATGTCCTGCTTTGTATTCCATCTTCGTTTGCAGCCCGTTCTGCGAGCAGACAGCAACTTTATGAAATATTTCCGCGCACACGAGACCACAGAAGACACGAAAACGCTGTAGTTTACCAGGCAGCCGTTGGCGGTTTGATTTTCCAACGAACCACACACGCATGCGTATAAGGTCCTTCTTTCCCCGCGCCTGCGCGAAACCGTATTCGCGCATGGCAATTGACTGCAACCACAGTGCGCAAACGCATTTCGAGAAGCAGCACTGTTTGTGTACATGGAGGGAGGTGACTGAAAACTGTTCACTCTGGAGCTCGTTTCCAAATTGTTCCATTTTTAAACACCCAAACCGCTGTTCTAGTACAGACAGAATAGAAAACGTTCCTGTGTAGACAGGGTTGAATGGCGACGGGAAACAGTTTTTCAAAATTATTTTTATATATTTATTTTTTATATTGATACAACTTTATTGAACAGATTCCAATAGTTAATACAGCATTGGCACATGAAACAAAACGTATTTACTAGACATAAATAACCCCACATACAGGTAAAGAGAAGTTTAGATTAAATTACATAAGGTATGAGAAGTAAATTAAAATTTCAGAAACTAAACCATGGTTTCATATGGTTTTTTTATTTAAGAAAATTTTTTCCCTTAGAAATCAATTTGATAGACTATATGTACAGTTCCCATTCATTTTTAAAACTGATTATGGAGGGTTTCTTGTCATTCTATTTGCATTCATGTTTAAGTTGTTTAACCAGTAAAAATAACTATTGTATTTATATAATGTATATACTATATATTCAACTGTGTTATATACATATTATATATACAGTATGTATCTCTCTCTCTCTCTCTTTATGTATATATAAAATAGTTCTTTCCAATTACCTTGTTATATTTCCTATCGGTAATATGTGTCATCCAATTTCAGTTCTGAAAGATTGACTGAAACATTAAAGTACATCAATGTATTTTGTGTTAGATGCATTAAAGGAAGTGGAATGGCTTTACAAATGCAATGGCATTCTTTGTGAGAGCAATTAACATCATTCTTTTCCAATAAATCAGTTAAACTAAAATAATTGACCACTTTCATCCATCAAATTAAGAACAAAAAAAATGATTAGTGGTACCATTATTGGTTTCAATAAGGTTTTCATATTAACTGTAACTGTCCGTTTATTTCACAAGGCAGCATCATGTGGTGTAGCACTGAGAAACAAATGTGAACATAACAACAAATTGGTGCTTGTTCACAGGTTTTGCAGGTTGACAGGTTTTTACTGTATTTTCTACAGAACTTTCCTGATCATGCAGTATTTTTAACCTCTTGTCCCTGCTAAAATTACGGTATGTGATTGCAATTTTTTTCACAGATTTTTACTGTGAATTTAAATGTACATGAGAGAAAAGTCTGTAATTTTAACAAAATACTACTGTAATTTTTAGAGTAATTGCCCGTCTTGAAGATTACAGTATTTTTCCTTTATTTTCACAATCTTCTTTCGTTTAAACGGTACAATTTTGTAATTATTACGTACTTTAATTGTAAAAATTTATGTTTCATACCGTTGCTTGATTTACAGCAATTCTGTGTATTTTATACAGTAATATATGTTTATTTGTTTTACGGTCTTTTACTGTTGCTATTTGACAGTCTTTTGCTGTATTTTCTACGGACATTTTTTACAGTGTATGTTTTTAATAAAGCAGTCAAAGATGTCTGAGCATACCTTTAAACATAGCAGCATGACTGGACATTACCTTAGAATTTAAGGTTATAATGAAAATAATATATAATAATAAAAATAATAACAATAAAGATATATTTTATTATTGTTGTTGTTTATTTATTTATTTCTTTATTCATTTATTTTTTAATTATGTCACTTAAAAAATGTTAGCTCATAAAATGGTACCTTAATAAAACTATCTGAGGTCAGATTTTTCACATTAGACATTCTAATGCTGTTATCTGTTTCACAACTAGGAACAAAAACACAGCCGTCTGCCACATATTTGAGATAGATGGTTTATTCTAACCTTATTATCCTGCTTGTTTTTATTTTCATTATTTAACTAATGCATTTAATCTTGGGATGTTTGTGGCTAAACAGTGAGTCAGGTTTAGTTGGTTATCATTTTTTATAAACACGGGGTTGAAATCCAAATCTAATGCTCTTTTAAAGTGTACTGAAGACTCCAGCCACTAGAACTAGTCCACTTCTGTTTTTTCTACAGATCCTCTGGACAAACAAGTAAGAGTGAGGGAGCATGTCTTCTGCTCATAATTCCATCACACAGTATGTAGAGACATTTGTACTGCAGAGCTATGCTCATAAATCTGCCTACAATTTTAAAATTTAGATGCTAATTGTTTTTTAACACAGCTAAAATTATTCCCATTCCCCTATATATAAATTCTTCATATTAAGAAGCCAACAGCAGATTTAACTGAGCAGACATCAGTCAAAAACTCTGATTTCATGAGCCAGTTTTTACTTCCAAATTCTGATGACCATACAGATAAAAGCCTGAATCATAAAGACAACATTTAACATACCAGTGAAAGAGGATGAGTGTTGATTCCCATCCCGTTTCCCCAAATGTTGATTTATGTTCTCGACCCCACTCTTATGTCTGTGTATTTTAGTTTTATTGTCCAATGAACGGCCGCTACTTCTCCCTTTTATGTCTTTGCTGATCTTCTGCTCTACATGCATGAATTTTTTTCTAAAGAATCCCCTCCCCTTCCTGCCTGTGACCGTATTTCTGACTCACTATGAAACTTCTGTGTAAATGTAAAAACAGACTCAGGGGTTTACTACTACTCTACTCTACTACTACTTTACTACTTCTCTGTCTAAAGCAGTCTTAGATAGTAGTGGCGGGCATTAAAAGCCAGAAACAGTCAGTCCTCTCCCTGATGGTTTGTTTGCTTTTTAACTCCTTTCAAAGCATTACTGTAGAATGAATCAAAGCTATTATAGCTGGATCAGACTCCTCGCAGTGAGATCAACTCTGGCATGTAGCGTTAATCTCATATATAACAGGATTACAGTGGAACTCTTCATTTGACCCTCCTGTCTGTGGGTCACTCCTTGGTTGCCCAGTAACATGTCCAACAGTAGCCTTTAGGGTTAGCCTAACCCTACCCAGAGCCTTTTGTGTTGTGGTGTTTATGTGTGTTTAAAGGAGGCTGTCTGACTAGTTTGTCCATTTCTCCAGCATGTCAAAACAAAGGACACACACATTTCCCTAGAATGATGGTTCACACCACCAACAGCTTCCTGTGAAACTGTTGACAACTGTCTGCTCTCTCTGTCTCAGTGGAGGTTTCAGCACTTGAGCTTTGGTGTTGAAACCTTTCTCAGTCCCTAACCCTAACCCCCCAAGCAGCAGGAAGGGCATGAAAATGTTAATCAGAGATGCATTTCAGCTCCGTTGCCACCATTAAATAATATAATAAACAAATAAGTTAATAAAATAAGCTGACATTGATGCAGTGAGCCTGGAGCTGTTGAGCTAAAGTTAACATATTAATCAAACATGGGCCTGCAGGCATAACTTGTGTTCATTCTTGCAGACAGTAAACAAGGACTGGTCAGGTCAGGTTAATTCTTAAAAAAGCTACCTGAACTTTTTTTTTACTAAGCTCATGGGTTGAGATATTTTCTCTCCAGCTTACTGTTGTGTTCTTAGATTCAGCAGCCCTCACTACCACTGCACATCATGTGAATTCTGGTCTTTGCGATGAGCTGCTTAACACTCAGACTGCCATTATACAATGATGTTAACATCAGCAGGTCATTGAAATGTTGTGACTAATTTAAAGAAAGGAACCAGGTTGCATTAGGTTCTGTCTGCCCCACAGGACCCTAACCCAGAAGCACTGGAGGTTACATACATGCCTCATGTTCAAATGTATATTTTCACACACACAAAAAAAACTAGTTTACAGACTGCTTCAGAAAGAAGAAGCCCATCCAACATTTCTGACTGTGAAGTTGCTTAGAATGCCAGGACAGGATTTCTGTAGCCTACATTGTTTCTCTGTTTTCTTGGTAATATTTCCCTAAATAAAGGAAATTAGGCACAGTGAGCCATTTAAAAACTTCTTTACACTTACAACTAAGGGAAGCTAAGTCAACTACTGTAACCGTGCAACAATATTGGCTGGGGGGAAACTGAGGGTGAGAAACATCCCCACAGCACGATACTGCCACCACCGTGCTCCACAGTGGGGATAGTGTGTTTGTGGTGATGTCAGTGCTTGGCATCTTGTCTGATGGTCAAAAAGCTCCACTTTGGTCTCATCAGACAAAAAGCTATACCTTCATACTTGTCAATAACCATTTCTCTGAATTGCTTGGAGTGTTCTTTTGTCTTCAAGCTGTAATGGTAGCGATGAATACTGAAGCCCACATTCGGGTGTCTTTATCCTACAATCACTGAGACACATTCAGTGAGCTCAGCTGATCCTCATTTCACTAACTGTGAGACTACTAGCACGAACTGTCTGTTGGATTAGCTCAGTCACTTTAAAGGAGGTGAATGTTATGCCGTCACTTATTGTACGTTATGTGTTTTTATTTAATTGACATTATTTTGTAGAAACCTGTTTTCACTTTGATATTAGAGGATTTTTTGTGATTTTTTTGTGTGTCAAAAATGGCTAAATCAAACTGACCATGGTTAATGTATAGACTTAGTTAAAGGTTAAAACATCCAAGGTAATGAATACGTTTTAGGCACTGGGATGATTTAGATTCACTTTAGGATGATTGAATTTTCTTTTCAGAGCTGTAACTTAAAGGTTTGTGTGGAGCATTGGCAAAGTACCAGAGTTGTGCAAAGAGAACCATCTCTTTCTGGTGGTTTCTAAAGCATATTTGTGCTTCATATTTGTGGACAAGGCGTAAGACTATACTTGATCTGCTTCAGTCATAGGCTTCTTTCTGTGGCTCAGTCACAGGCCCCATCCACACGAAGACGAATGCGGAGTATACGCAAAAGTTTTTTCTCATATCAGTGTTTCATCCACACGAAAACTGCGTTTTGGGTGACTGTAAACGATACCTTTTGAAAATGGGTCTCAGAGTGCACAAATCTGTAAACGACTACCGTTTCATCTCCGTGTGGACGGCCAACCGCATCTTTCTTGAAACGATTACATCACACATAGCTTAGCTCTCTTATGATGCCTACGTGGGTCTGGCCAAAACAACAATGGCGGGTTACAGAAGTGTGTTCGTGCTGCAGAAGCGACTGAGCTTGTTATGGCTTTTACAACAAAATCTGACGCTCCTTTACCACTACAGTGAAACGCACACACCATATGTTTTTAAATCCAACGTAGAGAACAACCAAAAGGGCAACTAGAACAATATTTGTGTCAGTTTTCTGTGATCTTCTTCTCTCCTTTAGTGCATTTCCATGGCAGCATTACAGCACCACGTACAGGCTTGGTTTATGTACTACAGTGTTTTCAGTTGTTTTCAGCGGTTCCGTGCTTACGCGGATATTTCCTGAAGCAACCCTGTCTTTACGGAAAACTTTTTCAAAACAGAAAAGCAATATATAGTTTTTGTCTCCGTATGGACAAGGCCTCACTCTTGAGATGGCTAAAAGGAGTTTCAGGGACGCTGCTCCTGCAGCCTGGATCTGCTCCTTATGTCTGGACAAGCTAGTCTCTTTATAAACTGGAAATTACAGGTGTTAAAGGATGATGCGTCAGGTTGTACCTGTTTTGATTAATGACTTACTGCTCTGTGACATGGAGTTTCACTGATTTGTGTTAGTAATAGTTTTTTATGTTCTATTTATGACACTCTCGTAAATGAGATTCTTGATTTCAATGTGTTTTTCTCGGTTAAAAATATTTAGATAAATTAGATAAAATAATAAATGAAAATATAAAAGTTAGATAAAATGCACATTTTCTGGCATAAGCTTTACCTGATGTTTTTCCTTGGTTATTTAGATTTCAAAGATACAGAAAAATCTTCATCTATTCACTGAATAAGCCCCTCAAACAGTGTTAATTTAGTCGACTAAAACTAAGATTAAAAACGTTCATCAACAGCTCTTTTTTCCATGACAAAAGCTAGACTAAGATTAACAAAAATAGATCTGTGATGATAAAACTGACAAAACTAAGTTTAGTTTTCATCAAGATGACTAAAACTAGACGAAAATGTAATGTAGTTTTAGTCAGACATTCTAAATCTGTGATATTTCTCCTCTGTGGGTAAATCTGTCAAAACAACACATCTGTATCTATTCTGCCTCTCAGCTGTAGAAAGCAGGGACCCCAGGTTAGACAGAGAGCACACTACCATGATTTGGTGCCAGATTTAGACAATAGAATAAATGCTTGGACCAAAAGTAGAGACTAATGTGAGGACTTTTATGGACTAAGACTAGACTAAAACTAAAATACATTTCATTTAAAGACTAAAACTAAAATTAAAAATAGCTGCCAAAATAACACTGATCAAACACATCCTTCCCAGTCCCATTAATTTTGTCATCAGATAAAAAGATCATTTACAGTTTCAGAAAACAAAATGTTTGTATTTATCTTTAAAAGCTGTAAATGTTGTATTGATTTAACAGCAAAGACAGTGAACTCAAAGACTTAATCAACCTTAAGTTGAATGGAAAAGATGACTGAGAGGCATCCTGGGTTATAATTAGATCAGTTCATTTACACTCAAAAGAACAAACCCGCAGACAGGCCTGGATTTAAAATGCATGAGGCCCCTGGGCCATGAGCCTTGGAGGCCCCCCAATGACCACCCCATCACACACCACCCATCCCCTCCACCACACATGTTGTACAGATTACTGTATGAATTGTAGCCTGTGGAAATACCTGTAGTTTATACAGGAATTACACACAAAGGTTGAGGTTGTGATCAGAGACTGCAGCTATTGATCAAAACCTTCAAGACAACACCTGTACCAGATCTGTTGTACAGGATTTACTCATGTTTGCAGTGATACTGTCCTTGGCAAGCCATAATATCATCAGAAGTAAATAATGCACATACAGCTAGCAGGAATAAAGTGGAAAAGAAGCACCCACTTCTCAATAGGTTAGCCATGGCTACATTCCTTTTTCTGCCACATCCTACCTGTGTTAGGTAGAGTTTTTTCTGCAGGATCATCAATCAAGACAAAATATATCAAAGCTTTGAACAAAGAGTGGCTGCAACCTGAATTTGAGAGGATCTTTCACACAGACTAAGCCCATACAAGTAATGAAATAAGCCAGACTAAAAGTATTAACATTCTAGGGAACATTTTCATGACGTTATTAAATGCTGAGGAGTTTGTCCACTTACTGAGTTTATTTAAAGCTCTGATGCTTTTACATGCCAAAGATTTGGAATTTGCATGCTGTCACTTTTAAATGCTTCCTCTCTAAGTTTAAATGTGGGATGCTGCTTTGTTAGTTTTTATTCATCAATGATGTCTCTAACCCTAACCCTAACCCTCTGTCCTCTGGTTCTGGGTCCTCCTCAGTCACACTTACAACACGACAAGTATGAAAAAAGTGGAAATATCTTTCAAATGTCTTATTTCTTCTGTCTCTTTCTCAGTTTTTGTTTTCTTGCCTTTCTTTGTTGTGCTCTCTGGTCCGTCATTTCTCATCCATTTTACTCTCCTTCATGCCCCTCTGCTAGGGTTAGGGTTAGGCAAAAGGAAACAAAATGGCGAAAGCTGCATCGTAAATTAGTACCTGACACAGAGGGGGTTTTGGGGAGAAATGAAGCGCTGTGTTTTTTTTTGACACAGCGCACAGGCGAGCCAACATATTTTCTTAGCCCATTTTTTCACAAAACTCGTTAATTTACTCGGACAAAACGCTCCCATCTACAGCCGCTATGCACCAGCTCTCTCCGAACTCGTAATAACAACAGGATCAAATTACAAATTGAACTTCGGCATTGAGTACCCTGAAACATACGATGAAGTAGTAAAATAAGACCTTCACACCATGAGTGAGAGACAGAATTACATCTTTATCTTCACTCTGCTGTTTTGTTTGTGAAAAAGGATTTTACTGTTTTTCTGCATCAAACACACATCAGAAAGATCTGCATGTAACCAGAACTAATGTGGTATTCAGCCAACATATGGAGCTAGTCTTGTTCCTTTGTCAGACAATATGAAAGGCTTTCAGGTATGTGACTCAACGTATTGAAACACAGACCTAATGTTGGCTTGTTTCTCACCTGCAGGAGGAAGAGAAGATCTGTGGCTGGTAGGACCTTAGACCCGGCTGGTTTAATCCAAAAATCTAAAGAAAGAGAAGAGGAAGGGTAGGGGAGCTCTGTGGCCTCCACACTAACTGCCAGCACTAAACATTCTGTAGTGTTTGACCACATGCAAGGTGATTGGTCCAAAGCCAACCAATGAGAGAGAGAGAGAGGGAGAGAGAGACACAGCATGGCCCAATCCAAATGCCCACACTCATACACTCACTGACTTAGAGGTGTGCTCCTGCTGAGCCCATGAGGGCCTAGGGCTGTCCCACTGTGAATGAAATCATAAAGTATGTGAGGGATCTGTTGCTGACTTTTTTAGTCATTCATGCACCCTTTCTGTGAGTGGTGATGTCTGCAGACTTAGCGTGAGGCAGTTACCCATAGTTCATTGCATTGTGAAGTACAGCTGGGATTCTGGAGGGATGCCTGCTGGGAAACACTTCAAAAGTGAAGTGAAAAGAGCTGAATTGTAAAAAAAACAATGTAAAAAAAGGGGTGGACAAAATAGAAGGATTTTTCCTGTAAGTATATTATATAAAAGAGCCTTTATCCACTGAGAAAGTAGGTCTGTAGGTAAGGCACACTTGTTTTTATCTTTGTTTTAAGCTCTGCAAGATGTCGACTCTCTAAAAAAAAAAAAAAAAAAAAAAAAAAACCAACAACAAAGGGCTGTCCCATTCCTGTTTCTACCACTTCAAGCTGTTGCAGCCTCACTCAATCACTTTCCAGCTGCAGCCAGTTAAGTCCATAAGGGCTCGGGGCTCAGGGTTTAGGGAGGAGTTTGAGATTCAGCCCATGTTACCTTCCCTCCTTGATGTTTTCCTGTTGTGTGTGGGAGGAGTATTTAAAGAAGAGCTGTGACAACATGCAGCTGTTAGATCCTGACATTTATTCCTTAAGAAGCATAAAAAAACAACTTTAAAACATATGCATTTATGAGAGAGATGTATGTTTGTGTGCTGCTGGTTTGACAGCATGAGAGCTCAGATAACATCACCCCAGTGTCACATTACACACCTACAGGGGTTAACTCCCCCAGATCATCAGCTCATTTCTAATTAATACTCCTTGTCTGTTACAGAAATCTGCAGCATTACTGTTTGCAGTGGCAGTATATGACTAGCAGCATGGGCACACAGGCCTTGAGCCAATGATTTTCAAGGGTGAAAATGTCTAAATTACCCTAAATTAGGTAGCAGCCCTACATTCACACAAATAAATGGGATTATTATGTCCCTCTTTATTGTTTTATGGAGAGAATTCAATGGATGCATATTACTTTAAGTCAGCCTTCAATCTCTTATTGCATATAGAGCTGATACTATTATTCAACACCCCTTCCATTTTTACTGTAATGGCAGTTGCAGTTGGTAAATTCTAAAAATAAAACAAAAGTTGGTATTGAGGGTTGTCGGGAATCATGGGAGTTATTCTCTGCGGCCCCTCTTCTGGATTCATACTAAACTGGCACATGCATGTTTTCTGTCCCAACCAATGGGACGATCTTAAGATGCAGTCATTGCAATGTTGCATCGTCATAAAATCTTGTTATGCTATCCATACTGAGGCCAGTTAATGTGTCCTCTTAGTGTTAGCTATCAGGGTCAGCTCATGCTCAGGAGCTCAGGTGTGCTAGTTTATCTGGTATTGGATTATCTGGTGATTATACAGAACAATGTGTCAGGAACGTGGATTTGTAAAACTCTTGTTCACCTTCAAGTTGTAATAAATTTGCAATCATGCTGGTCATTTTCCATGATAAGAAATGATCAGTGCCTTTAGCGGTGACTGATTAAGAAAAACTTACTGTAAGTGTAATATTTCTGTCCAGGATGGTTGTAGCTGTGAATCTGATGGAGATCAGTGTTTTGTGAACATTTTTTTCTGGTGACCCACTTCTCAGAAGGTACAAACAATAGAGACTCAACAACTTTTTTTCTGTTCATTATTGTTTATCAAATATGCCGTCCGCACCATCCTCAGCTGGTTTGTTAAGCTGATGGCCAGTGCTAGCTGAGAGAGCCTTTATTTTGGATTCAGTCTAGCCCTGACCTGAGCCTTTAAATCTTACATCTACCTCCTACTAGACTCCTCCACCAAATATGGCCAACATAATGATAGTTCTGAGAGAACGTATTACCAACAATTTGGTGCCATCAGCGCGTTCTCTATGATCAATAACACAGTTTTCCATGAGTGGAAATCATTTCCATGGACCACCACCACTTTTTACTGGGTCTAAGTTTAGGTTGTTGGCTTTAATGATCACCAGGACTAAATTCTTTGGCATATTTTTCATCCAATTGAACAATGACACAACTGAAGTTATAACTTGACTAGTTTCAATGTAGAGTTCAGAGTGCATTTCTCACCAGATCTTAAGACAGATCTTGGGCAAAGCTGGCGCAACAGGCTGCAGATCTTTTATCCCATCATTCCCAGTGAGGATGGACTGACATAAATAAAGCAATTCTATTTATCAGCAAATTACTGCAGATCACATCAGCTGACAGGGGCAGAGTGGAATGCCTATCAGCATGCTTTGTGTGTGCACAAACACCCTGATCTAGATAAAGACATGCCAGTCACTATGCAATCTGAACTAGCATATTCAAACTAGTATCAGTGTGTGTCCAGTCAAAGCATTATGGATTACCACTTGGCATCTGAATGCCCAAAAAGGACATACATTCCTGTAAATGCGTTGTCTAGACATGGATTAAAACAGCAGTGAAACAGTAGGGTTAGGGTTAGGGTTAGGGTTAGGGATACAGGATGAAAACCACCTGGGGCAAGTTTATTTTGGGCCGTAACCCTCCAACAGAGCGGGGCATCAAGAGGGCATTAGGCTCTACCCACACATTAAGGGGTACGGCCTTTCCAACAGTAGCACTCTTGTTGACCTGTGACCTCCGGAAGTGCTGGAAAGAGAATTTGTGCCAAAGTTTTTGTTGAATAACTTTTGATAGGAGCGGGGCATGAAGAGGGCATTGGTGTCTACCCCCCCAAATATGGGCACTGGCTTTCCACTGGTACCAAGCTCAAGTCTGTAAAGCGTTCCTATGAAAAGTTATGGACTTTTTAAATTCCCCATCTGAAATGAATGGGGACCTGAAATTGGTCCTAACTTTTGATAGGAGCGGGGCATGAAGAGGGCATTGGTGTCTACCCCCCCAAATATGGGCACTGGCTTTCCAATGGTACCAAGCTCAAGTCTGTAAAGCGTTCCTATGAAAAGTTATGGACTTTTTAAATTCCCCATCTGAAATGAATGGGGAATTGAAATTGGCCGTAACTTTTGATAGGAGCGGGGCATGAAGAGGGCATTGGTGTCTACCCCCCCAAATATGGGCACTGGCTTTCCAATGGTACCAAGATTGAGTCTGTAGGATGTTCCTGTGAAAAGTTGTGGACTTTTTAAATTCCCCATCTGAAATGAATGGGGAGTTGAAATTGGGCTAACTTTGGATGGGAGCGGGGCATGAAGAGGGCATTGGTGTCTACCCCCCCATTTGTGGCCAGGAGATTTCCAATGGTACCAAGATTGAGTTTGTGGGACCTTCCTATGAAAAGTTGTGCATTTAGGCATGCATTTTAGGCCTCTTCTGCGTGACCTTTTCGACTCAGCAAGGCGGTAGGAGTGTGAAAAACTGTAGCCCGATTGTACATGATTCCAGGACGAACATATCGGAATTTGAGCACTGTAGGCCCAAGCACTTTGAAATGATTCCAAAAAAAGGGATGGAGTTTGAAAGCGAGTGTCTTTTTTGTCCCCATTTGTCCCCCTTTGAGTGTAGAGGCCCCAGAATTCAGACAGTAGATGGCCTGGGGCCTCTGATGAAGGATGTGAAAAAAGTAAGTGTCTATCTGTTTTAGAAGCAAAGTTAGGTTTATCCAAAATGCAGCTGACAAATGGGGGTAGGGTCATAGAAGCTAAGAGGATTTGTTTTGGCTGGTGGGTGCGGAGCAAAACTGTTTGTACAAGAGCTAGGAACGTGAGCTTGGGATATGCGGTAGGGGAGCAGGAGACGAGCAGATAGGCATCAGTCCGGTACGGATGGGACCAGTAGTCTCCGAGGGGCGGGCCTTTAAAAAGGGCTTTTCCGAATTTTGATTTGGCTGCAGTTTGTCCAAATCTAGAGCAAATGAGTGGAAAGTTGCCATTTCTGTAGACTTTTGGGTGGAGACGATGTGTGTAAAGTCTGGTATCTGTAGACCCTGTGGAAAGCTACTTAGACATCGGAAGGGCGTATTGAGACGGGACCAAGGGATTGACATAGAGGAGCCTCCAAGACGCATCGTAGTCGAGGATGGTGCGAAAAGTCCAATGAGAGCCAGACTAGTAGAGGTGGAAAGGTAAGCGTTATTAGCATGTTGCAAAGTCTTTATCTCTGCAAGGACAGGTCCCAGCGACTTGGGGGTTTTTGCCCCGAATGGAGCAGGCTGCGAGCTTTCCGTAGATATGCGTATTGTGAGGGTAGGACACAGGGAAGCAGAGTTCCGGGCCTAAAGAGGCGTCCCATTAGGACCGAATGTGTGGGATTGTGAAAAAAATGCCAAAGTGTTTGAGGCAAAAAGGTACCTGCAGAAGATGTTTAGGAGCACGTTTCAGAGCATTTGGAGTGGATTGGACCCTACTTTGAAGTAAGTTTTTTGAAAAGTTTTGTTAGGGGATCGGACTTGTTGAAATTTTCCTAAGTGTTTTAATTAGCTGGCAAATTAAGAAAAAGCAAGCGGAACAATGCCCAAGTGTTTTAATTAGCCAGCTAATTAACAAGAAGCAGGCGGAGATACCCCCCCCAAGTGTTTTAATTAGCCAGCTAATTAAGCTAATTAGCCAGCTAATCAACAACAAGCAAGCGAGAGACAGATTCCATGTGTTTTAATTAGCCAGCTAATTAAGCTAATTAGCCAGCTAATTAGGCTAATTAGCCAGCTAATTAAGCTAATTAGGGTTAGGGTTAGGGTTAGGGTTAGGGTTAGGGATACAGGATGAAAACCACCTGGGGCAAGTTTATTTTGGGCCGTAACCCTCCAACAGAGCGGGGCATCAAGAGGGCATTAGGCTCTACCCACACATTAAGGGGTACGGCCTTTCCAACAGTAGCACTCTTGTTGACCTGTGACCTCCGGAAGTGCTGGAAAGAGAATTTCTGCCAAAGTTTTTGTTGAATAACTTTTGATAGGAGCGGGGCATGAAGAGGGCATTGGTGTCTACCCCCCCAAATATGGGCACTGGCTTTCCACTGGTACCAAGCTCAAGTCTGTAAAGCGTTCCTATGAAAAGTTATGGACTTTTTAAATTCCCCATCTGAAATGAATGGGGACCTGAAATTGGTCCTAACTTTTGATAGGAGCGGGGCATGAAGAGGGCATTGGTGTCTACCCCCCCAAATATGGGCACTGGCTTTCCAATGGTACCAAGCTCAAGTCTGTAAAGCGTTCCTATGAAAAGTTATGGACTTTTTAAATTCCCCATCTGAAATGAATGGGGACCTGAAATTGGTCCTAACTTTTGATAGGAGCGGGGCATGAAGAGGGCATTGGTGTCTACCCCCCCAAATATGGGCACTGGCTTTCCAATGGTACCAAGATTGAGTCTGTAGGATGTTCCTGTGAAAAGTTGTGGACTTTTTAAATTCCCCATCTGAAATGAATGGGGAGTTGAAATTGGGCTAACTTTGGATGGGAGCGGGGCATGAAGAGGGCATTGGTGTCTACCCCCCCATTTGTGGCCAGGAGATTTCCAATGGTACCAAGATTGAGTTTGTGGGACCTTCCTATGAAAAGTTGTGCATTTAGGCATGCATTTTAGGCGTCTTCTGCGTGACCTTTTGGAGTTAGCAAGGCGGTAGGAGTGTGAAAAACTGTAGCACGATTGTACATGATTCCAGGACGAACATATCGGAATTTGAGCACTGTAGGCCCAAGCACTTTGAAATGATTCCAAAAAAAGGGATGGAGTTTGAAAGCGAGTGTCTTTTTTGTCCCCATTTGTCCCCCTTTGAGTGTAGAGGCCCCAGAATTCAGACAGTAGATGGCCTGGGGCCTCTGATGAAGGATGTGAAAAAAGTAAGTGTCTATCTGTTTTAGAAGCAAAGTTAGGTTTATCCAAAATGCAGCTGACAAATGGGGGTAGGGTCATAGAAGCTAAGAGGATTTGTTTTGGCTGGTGGGTGCGGAGCAAAACTGTTTGTACAAGAGCTAGGAACATGAGCTCGGGATATGCGGTAGGGGACCAGGAGACGAGCAGATAGGCACCGGTCCGGTACGGATGGGACCAGTAGTCTCCGAGGGGCGGGCCTTTAAAAAGGGCTTTTCCGAATTTTGATTTGGCTGCAGTTTGTCCAAATCTAGAGCAAATGAGTGGAAACTTGCCATTTCTGTAGACTTTTGGGTGGAGACGATGTGTGTAAAGTCTGGTATCTGTAGACCCTGTGGAAAGCTACTTAGACATCAGAAGGGCGTATTGAGACGGGACCAAGGGATTGACATAGAGGAGCCTCCAAGATGCATCGTAGTCGAGGATGGTGCGAAAAGTCCAATGAGAGCCAGACTAGTAGAGGTGGAAAGGTAGGCGTTATTAGCATGTTGCAAAGTCTTTATCTCTGCAACGACAGGTCCCAGCCACTTGGGGTTTTTTGCCCCGAATGGAGCAGGCTGCGAGCTTTCCGTAGATATGCGTATTGTGAGGGTAGGACACAGGGAAGCAGAGTTCCGGGCCTAAAGAGGCGTCCCATTAGGACCGAATGTGTGGGATTGTGAAAAAAATGCCAAAGTGTTTGAGGCAAAAAGGTACCTGCAGAAGATGTTTAGGAGCACGTTTCAGAGCATTTGGAGTGGATTGGACCCTACTTTGAAGTAAGTTTTTTGAAAAGTTTTGTTAGGGGATCGGACTTGTTGAAATTTTCCTAAGTGTTTTAATTAGCTGGCAAATTAAGAAAAAGCAAGCGGAACAATGCCCAAGTGTTTTAATTAGCCAGCTAATTAACAAGAAGCAGGCGGAGATACCCCCCCCAAGTGTTTTAATTAGCCAGCTAATTAAGCTAATTAGCCAGCTAATCAACAACAAGCAAGCGAGAGACAGATTCCATGTGTAGGTTAGGGTTAGTTAGGTTGTAGGGTTAGGTTAGGGGTTAGATACAGGATGAAACTGGGGCAAGTTTATTTTAACCCTCCAACAGAGCGGGCATCAAGAGGGCATTAGGACATTAAGGGTACGGCCTTTCCAACAGTAGCACCTTTGTTGACCTGTGACCTCCGGAAGTGCTGGAAAGAGAATTTCTGCCAAAGTTTTTGTTGAATAACTTTTGATAGGAGCGGGGCATGAAGAGGGCATTGGTGTCTACCCCCCCAATTCTGGGCACTGGCTTTCCAATGGTACCGAGCTCGTGTCAGGTTAGCGTTCCTGTGAAATGTTATGGACTTTTTAAATTCCCACTCTGAAATGATTGGGGACCTGTAATTGGTCCTTACTTTTGATTGGAGGGGTGCATGTAGAGGGCATTGGTGTCCACCCCCCCAAATATGGGCACTGGCTTTCCAATGGTACCAAGCTCAAGTCTGTTAGGTTCCTATGAAAAGTTATGGATTTTTAAATTCATCTGAAATGAATGGGGAATTGAAATTGGCCGTAACTTTGATAGAGCGGGGCATGAAGAGGGCATTGGTGTCTACCTCCCAAATATGGGCACTGGCTTTCCAATGCCACCAAGATACAGTCTGTAGGATGTGCCTGTGTTAAGTTGTGTATTTTTTAATTTCCCCACCTTAATTGAAGGGGTACTTTAATTTGTGCTAACTTTGGATGGGAGCGGGGCATGAAGAGGGCATTGGTGTCTACCCCCCCATTTGTGGCCAGGAGATTTCCAATGGTACCAAGATTGAGTTTGTGGGACCTTCCTATGAAAAGTTGTCACATTTAGGCATGCATTTTAGGCGCCTTTCTGCGTGACCTTTTGGAGTTAGCAAGGTGGTAGGAGGTGAAAAATCAGTGTAGCACGATTGTACATGATTCCAGGACTAACATATCGAATTTGAGCACTGTAGGCCCAAGCACTTTGAAATGATTCCAAAAAAAGGGATGGAGTTTGAAAGCGAGTGTCTTTTTTGTCCCCATTTGTCCCCTTGAGTGTAGAGAGGCCCCAGAATCAGACAGTAGATGGCCTGGGGCCTCTGATGAAGGATGTGAAAAAGTAAGTGTCTATCTCTTTTAGAAGCAAAGTTAGGTTTATCCAAAATGCAGCTGACAAATGGGGGTAGGGTCATAGAAGCTAAGAGGATTTGTTTTGGCTGGTGGGTGCGGAGCAAAACTGTTTCTACAAGAAGTTAGGAACATGAGCTCGGGATATGCGGTAGGGGGAGCAGGAGACGAGCAGATAGGCATCAGTCCGCACGGATGGGACCAGTAGTCTCCGAGGGTGGGCCTTTAAAAAGGGTTTTTCCGAATTTTGATTTGGCTGCAGTTTGTCCAAATCTAGAGCAAATGAGTGGAAAGTTGCCATTTCTGTAGACTTTTGGGTGGAGACGATGTGTAAAAGTCTGGTATCTGTAGACCCTGTGGAAAGCTACTTAGACATCGGAAGGGCGATTGAGACGGGACCAAGGGATTGACATAGAGGAGCCTCCAAGACGATCGTAGTCGAGGATGGTGCGAAAAGTCCAATGAGAGCCAGACTAGTAGAGGTGGAAAGGTAAGGTTATTAGCATGTTGCAAAGTCTTTATCTCTGCAACGACAGGTCCCAGCGACTTGGGGGTTTTTGCCCCGAATGGAGCAGGCTGCGAGCTTTCCGTAGATATGACAGAGGTAGGACACAGGGAAGCAGAGTTGGGCCTAAAGAGGCGCCCCATTAGGACCGAATGTGTGGATTGTGAAAAAATGCCAAAGTGTTTGAGGCAAAAAGGTACCTGCAGAAGATGTTTAGGAGCACGTTTCAGAGCATTTGGAGTCGATTGGACCCTACTTTGAAGTAAGTTTTTTGAAAAGTTTTTTAGTTAGGGATTGGACTTGTTGAAATTTTCCTAAGTGTTTTAATTAGCTTGGCTAATTAAGAAAAAGCAAGGAACAATGCCCAAGTGTTTTAATTAGCCAGCTAACAACAAGAGCAGGCGGAGATATCCTCAAGTGTTTTAATTAGCCAGTTAATTGCTTAATTAGCCAGCTAATTAGGCTAATTAGCCAGCTAGGTTAAGGTTAAAGTTAGGTTAGGTTAATTAGCTAGGTTAGAAAATTAGGCTTAGGTTAGGGCTAAGAAGCTAGGTTAGGTTAGGTTAGGTTAGGTTAGAAGGTTAGGTTAGGTTAGGTTAGGTTAGGTTAGGTTAGGTTAGTTAGGTTAGGGGAAGTTAGGTTAGGTTAGGTTAGGTTAGGTTAGGTTAGGTTAGGGTTAGGTTAGGTTAGGTTAGGTTAGGTTAAGAAGTAGGTTAGGTTAGGTTAGGTTAGGTGGTTAGGTTAGATTAGGTTAGGTTAGATAGGGTTAGGTTAGGTTAGGTTAGGTTAGGTTAGGTTAGGTTAGGTTAGGTTAGGTTAGGTTAGGTTAGGTAGGTTAGGTTAGTTTGGGATGGGTTAGGTTTGGTTAGGTTATGTTAGATTAGGTTAGGTTAAGTTAGTTTGGGTTGGTTTAGATAAGGTTAGGTTAGGTTAGGTTAGGTTAGGTTAGGTTAGGTAGGTTAGGTTAGTTTGGGATGGGTTAGGTTTGGTTAGGTTATGTTAGATTAGGTTAGGTTAGGTTAGGTTAGGTTAGGTTAGGTTAGGTTAGGTTGTGTTAGGTTAGTTAGGTTAGGTTAGGTTAGGTTAGAAGAAGAAGTTATAGGGGTTAGGTTAGGTTAGGTTAGGTTAGGTTAGGTTAGGTTAGGTTAAAGAAGTTAGGTTAGGTTAGGTTAGGTTAGGTTAGGTTAGGTTAGGTTAGGTTAGGTTAGGGTTAGGTTAGGTTAGGAAGAAGTTAGGTTAGGTTAGGTTAGGTTAGGTTAAGAAGGTTAGGTTAGTTAGTAGTTAGGTTAGGTTAGGTAAGAAGGTTAGGTTAGGTGCTAGGTTAGGTTAGGTTAGGTTAGGTTAGGTTAGGTTAGGTTAGGTTAGGTTAGAAAGAAGTTAAGAGTTAGGTTAGGTTAGGTTAGGCTAGGTTAGGTTAGTAGGTTAGGTTAGGTTAGGCTAGGTTAGGAAGGTTAGGTTAGGTTAGGTTAGGCTAGGGGTTAGGTTAGGTTAGGTTAGGTTAGGTTAGGTTAGGTTAGGTTAGGTTAGGTTAGGTTAGGTGA